>NC_085141.1:173831811-174132609 GCF_024139115.2 Armigeres subalbatus | reverse complement strand
TACTAGCAGACCCGACGAACTTCGTTTCGCCTAAAATTGATTTATTCTCTGATTAATTCTCGAGTTATGAAGAAATTGATGTTTCATTTGTATGGGAGTTCCCATACAAATGGGGGAGGTATCTCGAACCATCTTAAGAACCTTCCCCGGCCCCAAAAACCTCTGCATACAAATTTTTACGCCGATCGGTTCAGTACTTTCGGAGTCTATAAGGTTCAAACAGGCATAAATTCATTTTTATGTATATAGATTCGAGAATTTAACTTAAAAATTATTATCGAATCGTAATGTAGCGTGATGTATGATGAGATATTATTAGCGACCTAAATTATTATTCTTGATTAAGGTGATTTAAGGTGTTTTTTATGAGATATTGTTAAAAAAGTTTCGGGTGGGACTTGAACCCACACTATTCCATTAAGTACACGGACGTATTACCAATTATACAACAGCTGCCCTTGCGAGAAGTTGTTCCATAACCAGCTAATAACGATGGGATATAAGTTAATTCCCCGTATCCATTGAATCTGGTTTGGCAACATTTTACACCTTTTAAGGAGAGGTAATCGCTACTGCGCTGTTGTTATCTTAGAAGTGAACAATGCGTTCTACAGTGCGAGTTGGAAAACAATAGCTAGTTCTCTATACAGGATGAGGGTTCCAGGGTATCTCTGCAGAATCCTAAACGAAACAATAATGGACTGAAGACAGTAGGAATAACAGCTGGTCTTCTGCAAGGTTCCATCCTGAGACCGACATTGTGGAATGCGATGTACGACGGGTTTTTGCAATTTAGACTACCAAGAGGCGTGAAGACAGTTGGGTTTGCGGATGACGTGATGCTCTTGGTAATCGGAGAAACAGTAGATGAGGTGGAAGTACGTGCTATTGAGGCGATAGAAATAGTGGAGAACATGTGTTGGACTTAATTTTTAATTTAAAAACCCAGATTAATTCACCTAGCGGCGGTTATGCCTTTCTCGTGCATCATAAAATGCATTGAAAAAATGTCAAAAAAGCACTTTAGGAGAATAGATCGCATGTTTTCTATCATTTTGCATGTTTTTTTGCATCAATTAATACGCATTGCAACTGAAATTTTTTTTCAGTTTTGGTTTTTTTTTCAAGCGGACCGCATTCCCCGTCGAATGCAACTTGCAATGCAATCTGGTAATGCTAAGTTTCAAAAAGTGTGTCTACACAATTTGTACACATACACACATACAGACATGGGGGCAACAGGGACTATGTCCAAGGCAGTTACGGGAAATGTCAAAAAAATGTCGTGGGATTGCAATTACTAATTTGCTAATAACTTTTTTCAGAAGGTATTGACAATTCGGATTTATTAACATTTAATGGTTTAACGATCCTAGCACTTTGTCGAACTGATCATTGTTCTAAGTACAAAGTATAAGCCATGAGAGCGAAATTAAAAAAATGTCACGGAATGTCACTAATTCGGCTCTCACGCCGCCAATATCATATTTAGAGAAATGACCTATTAGAAAAAGTTATAGGGTCCTTTGAGGGCTACATGTTTATACAAAAAATATAATTAAAAAGTTAAAAAAAGGTTATTAGCAACTTGGTCCCATAACATAGAAATGACATTTCCCGTCACTGGTCCAAGGGCCTTACGACCCCTCCCCACGGCCTTTTCGAGTTAGGGGGCGTACCTAGAACGTTGTGGGGTTTGGCAGTGGGCTCTGTTAAACCTCTACAAAAATCAACATGTGTTCGCAAGCAGGTCCTGTCATAGCGACCGTGTGCCGCTCAAAGCGCAAAGGAGCCCAGGGAGTGCCACTTGGCGTTCCTACTTCGGAAGGGGAGGGCGTGTGTTGTTTCAGCAGAGAGCGAGTGATCTGTTTGTGTTGAGGCAGGAGTGTCATAGTGCGTCACGTGGTGCACGGAGAGTGTCCCTACTTCGGTACGGTAGCGCATGGTCTGCTTCAGCAGAAGAGTGAGAGATCGGCCTGTGCTGATAAAGGAGTGTCTTAGCGTAGTATCTGTAGGCCCGGCAGTCCCAACCCGTAATGTTAGGTAGACACCTAGGTGTGTAGCGGGGTAAGATCTACCACGGTTACATTGCCAGCTACAGGCTGACCCAACGAATACCTTCCTTTTTATCCAACTCCGTGGTACTTATGCGGGTGTCGCTAACTCGGTGGCCTCTCATTAGGTAATTAGGTACTACGTCACCACTTCCTTCCTCTCTCTAGTTACGGTAAAGATTGGCATGGCCAGGAGTAGTAATCCTCATGCTTTTGTTATTTTTGTCTAAGACTGGAATCAAGGACCACTCCCCTTCTTGATTTCTGATAGCATTCTAGATAAGGATCTCAAAAGAAAAACATGAATGCATTACTCCCTGTAAAAAAAAAAATTACACACAGACATCCCCTCGGTTCTTCGAACTGAGTCGATCGGTATATAACTCTATGGGTCTCCGGACCTTCTATCAAAAGTTGTTTTTTGGAGTAATCCTAGAGGCTTTCGGTACAACAGCAAAGGCAGCAAAAGCCACCTCAGCATTGACCAGAGTTATGGAGTTAAGGAGTAAGTAGTAGGATGGAGTTATGAAGTAAGTAGTAGGATTATGGAGTAAGTAGTAGGAGTAATAGTAAGAGAAGACTCCTAACCAGAGTTTCTACGTTTGTACTCAGATACGGTGGCCCGTCTGGGCGGCTGGAGCAATCACGAAGAGGAAGCTGACACGGCTCAATAGCACATACAGGTTGTAGGTGGCAAGTGCGTACCAGACCATATCGATGGATGCGGTCTGCTTCATAAAAATCAAAATTTTATTGGAGGAAGATCGCAACTGCTATGGAGTTATGGACTACGTGGAACGACGGGAGAACGCAAGATTGCGAGAGTCGATTCGATGCGAAAGTGGCAGCTGGCTTGGGACAGTAGTTCGAAAGGAAGGTGAACCTATTGACTCATTCCGAACCTGCAGTCGTGGGTGAACAGAAAACACGGAAAAGTCAATTTCTTCCTGACGCAGTTCTTGTCATGGCTCCTTCTTTAAAAGCATCTTAAGTTCAGGGAAAAATTTATCAATTTTATTTACTTTATCTGACACTCGATTCGTGCAATTGCACAATATGTGAAAGATTTAGTTCGAAAAATGCATTGGAGGGTAACCACTTCCTTCGATGGGGTTTGATCCGACGAAACCAATATGCTAGACAGGTGCTTTCCCTACTAAGCTACGAAGGAGCTCCATCAATTTTTTTTGCATTTTTTATGAATATTCTCTTATTATTTTTTATTGCTCTTTTTTATTATTTCGTTGATTTAAAAAAAATATGGAAAAAAAATATTGATTAATTGCATATTATTCGGCAACTCGCCCGTTAGAAAATCATTTTTTTGTTAAACATCTTGACTGTGCATGTCTTGTCTTGGAGTGTCTTGGAGAGATTCAAACCCTCAACCTCCTACTACCTAGATAGGCGTGATAACCCCTACGCAACAAGACCACTTAAAGGTCCCGTTTGTGGAAAAGTCATCAGAATCCGAGTAACAACCTCCCTTGCTGTAGCTCTTTTGTGACATAGTAGGTAATACCCTTTCGGAAGCTTGATTTGCTCAATCGTTATATGTGTTTTACTGTTGTATATCAACAGTCAAGCGAGCCCACCTTGTTTATTATCAAGAACTTCACATACTACCCTCAACAACGGAATGGGTGGATTTGTATAGAGTGTGAATCAATCACACTCTGCTGTGCCAAAGAATTGCTTGGCTACTCAAACGACTAATAACTTGTGATCAAGTGTCGGTTTTACACCGTAAGACAAATGGTACCACTATGTTGCAGGACGGAATGACCACCACGCTGATTAAGGACTATATGGGCTACGAAATGTAAACAGGTGCGTACCGCTTGCAAGATACCGAGATAATCTGTTGGCAGTATCCAAGCCCGGGTAGACACTCTCAGTTGAGGCACTAGTGATGTGCCGGGTGTTCCACGCCCAAAAGGATGCACAGGATATGCACAAAGTCGACATAAGGGAGATGAAGAGGGTCCGCGAATCGCCCTCCACCTGATCGATCCACCTTGCCGCCGCAGCGCAGTCTTCCGATTTTCGCGGTGCGAACGATGGATGATTACTCCCAAATAAGCTGATGCAAACTTCGTGGTTTTATTTGCCACCTCCACGTACCGTTCACCATCTGCACCCATCCATAGATGGTAAGCAGCACTTTTTTTTTTTTTTCGAAAACTCCAAGTGCGCGTTAGTCCTCCACGAACGTCGTCCTGGTGTCTCGTATCCGCAGAGTACTCACCGGTCCTAATGAAAGCGTTTGTTACCGTCAATTTGGAACAACTCGTGATTCTTGCGTCTGCGCCTTTTACCATTTTCCATCACGTCGACAAGAATTAAGCGCAGTATTTTCCGCTCAAACACTCCGAGAATTCAATAATCTGCATATTTAAACGTCCATGCTTCATGGTCGTACAGGGCGACTAGACGAATCAACGATGTGTATAAAAATAGTTTCGTCCGTGTGGCTGCAAGACTTTAGCTGGCTACGCAAACCGTAAAAGTCCTACTTGCAGTCGCAACACGCCTTTTCACCTCGCAGCTGACGTTCATTATCACATGTAACGAGTATCCCAAGATATATAAATTCGTCGACAATCGTCTTCTTCCATCCATTTCCACCTCGGGAACAACACCGTTTAGACTCCCACGTTCTCTACCAGCCACCAGGTCCTATTTTTTCAGTCTCCCGTTCAAAAGGTACGAAAGCCTCTTCCACTGCTCTGCGATCTAAACCGAAACCAACGATATCGCAAAATTAAAACCAACCAAGTAAGACTTGTTGATGATGGTTACATTTCTTATCTTTGTTACATTGCTTTGCATTTCTTCTCTCATAGAATTTTTAGAGGATTCATACAAAAAGTGTAAGATAGCGGGGAGGGGTGATGAAATGGTAAAATTTCTCAGATCTTTCTAGCATTATATGCCACAGTTCGTTCTGTTTCACTGAGGTCGTACGCTTTGCCCCTGTGAAATCTACAAGCAAGGATGAGTATGAGTCCTGCCAAGTTGTATTCCCGGAATTCATCGAGGGTTTGTTACATTTGGTTCATTGTGGTCGTCCTCGAAAACCGCTTTGATTCACCGTCAAAGATCTCCGCAAACGGGTGCAGTTTGCTACACAAAATTTTTGGATATTACCTTGTAAGCGGTATTGAGGAGTGTTATACCACAGACAAACAGACATAACACATTGAACATTTACTCACCAAATACATCGTCGTTGTAACACTAACGACATCTGTTGATTTCAGTTAGTTGGGCAAATTACGAACCAGTTGACGGTAGTGAGCAAATGTCAAACTCGAGCAAATCCGATGCTCGCGCCACGAGTGATCGATTGGCCAACTAATGATTATTTGAATCGACCAGTAAATCAGTGAACGATGGAAATTGGCGAGTGTTATGTCTGTTTGTCTGTGGTTATACCAAGACAATTAGCACAGTCGAGTCTGTGCCTTTGCTTGTAGATAGGACATATGAGGCCATCAAGCCAGCTCGAAGGCATTTCTTCTCCCTCCCAAATCATTTCCATCACTTAGTGGATTTTTTCGTTCAGTCGGTCATTCCCATCTTTTAGAAGCTCGGCCGGGATTCTATCCATCCCAGCGGCCTTGCCGTTCTACGAACAGCTTTTCTCACTTCGTCTAGTATTGGTGACACCACAGTTTGTCGATCATCATCAATCTTGATTCTGCTATTGTAATAAATGGCGTAATTTGAATAGGTTATTATTATGCAGTCAATTCCAAAACTGCAAAATTTCATGTGTGTAACATTTCATGATTTTTCAAGACGATGATTACATAATCTTGATTAAAAACCCAGATTAATCCACCAAGCGATGATGGTGCCTTTCTCGACCTTCGTAAAATGTGTGCGCTCGAAAATAGATGAGCTAGGAGTAAAATAAAAAAAAATCTGCGTCCGTTTCATGAAAATCGGATTATTCCAAGCAAAGATATGCTAATATGAATTGCGACAAAATGTTTCTTTTTCCAATCTTTTTGACATACCCCTGTTTTTTCTTCATATATTTTAGTAATATCATTCTTGCAGGTTTATTAAACTGAAGTTTTGATCTGGCATATCTTTCATTCTAGAAGTTGAAATCAAACACAGAGAAATAAAACTGCATATCGATAGCAGTTCGATGCGGAGGAAGCCCTAACGTTTATGGGGTTGAACTCAAATTTGAACCTATTACAATTTACTTAAAACTATACAATGTTACGGAAATGCTAATATCATCATCCAAACTTAGACGTACATGTTCATGATAGAATTAGAGGCGGCAGTATAGAATTGATAGTTCCGTTAGGATACGGCAGTCACACTATGTCACACTTTTTGTATGAATCATTTAAAATTTGTGTATGGATTGTCACACTTCGAGCAACCCCCTTGCTCCTCTAAGCGTTACGTAATTTATGGATGCTCCCAAAGGCAAAAACAACAAAAGTATGAGGATTACTGCTATTGGCCACGCCCATCTTCATCGCAAGAAGAGAGAAGATGGAAGCAAGAGGCCAGTGACTGCGACACTCTCATAATTACCACGGAGTTGGATATTGAGGATGATATTCGTTGGATCAGCCAGGAGCTAGCAGCTAGCAGTGTGACCATGGTATCTCATATTAAGTAACACACCACGAGAAGGTATCTACCCGGCGTCATGGGAACGGGTAGTGAGTTACAAGTTGAATAAATTATCTAATTGATTTCTAGGATTTCTAGACGGTGAACTATTTGGACTTACAAAGCTTTTAAATCTTTGAGGACCATTTGTTTGAAAAATATAAAGTATTTAAAATAATGAAGACATTAAAAAAATACGCTTTTACCTGTTATGTATGGTAAAGTATGGTACAATAAGAAATTTAAATGAAGTTTTCGAGATTTTGAGCTCGACGTGGCCTTCTGAGGAAAATTTTGAAAAATGAATGAAACCATGGTCTCTTATTAGAAATCCAGAAATTCTAATAGACTCTAATTTCTAAATGGCAAACTTTAGTAATAAAGTTTATTTAAAATTGGTGGTTAAATAATCTCAGGTTAATTTTTTTTTTAATTTTACTACAGGTCGGCCTCGATTATCCGAGGTTCGATTTTCCGGAATTTTAGACTCGATTATCCGGAGTATTTCTTCGATTTTTATTCACTTTATTTTTTTTTAATTTCATTAATATAATATACAATATGATTATTTTAACAATATGGGACGTATCTAAGTTGTGGGAGGTGTTGAAAAGGGGGTTATTTTGTATATTGAAATTTGACTATAGGGTGTCCCAAAAAGTATAAGCACGATTTTGATGCACTCCTATTGTTTTCAGATAAATTTTAAATGACAGGTAATTACTGAGCATCATTGTTTACGTTATAATCTGTCGCTCTGTGATTCATAAGTGCCATTTGTTTATGTTTTTATGGGATTGCGAAACTTTTTCCTTAAAAAGCACAAACAGACTTTGCACGAATGATGCACTATTCCTAATATTCACCGAGTCAGATGGCGAAAATAGAAAATTAGAGCATCGAAGCAGTTTGCAATGCGATTCGGAAGTATGGTGTGGATTTTTCATTTCAGGGCATTAAAAAATCTGAACGTAAATCGCTCCCTATGAGCTATATGTTCGATCGGATTTTTTTTTTCAATCTTTTCTGGTAAAAATGGTACTTCTGTTCAAGATTTCGAAAAATCTGAGCACATCGAAGAATAAAGTCGACCGAACAAGACACAAAATGAGCTACGGACTTTCAGGGAGTAGAAGAAAAAAAGAAGTGAATAACATGCTGCATATGTCCCAATATGGGCCCATAAGTTATACGATAAACTTTTGTGTGGAAGATCGTTATGCAAGGTGATGATGATGACAAACACACCATGAGTGGAGTTTGGTTATAAAATGCTGGTAAAGTATTGACGATGTTGATAAGCGAGTTCATTTCGGAAAATTCTGTAAAAAGGCAATGATTTTGTAAGCAATTTGTAAGTATGTAATTCTCTCAAATCCATTGGAGGTGAACTAGCCTTGGGCTAAAAACCTCTTTAATAAAGATTTTAATAATAATAATCTCTCAAATCCATTTGCAGCAATCAATACAATAATAGTTGATGTGTACGTTCAGGAATTCTTGTGGTAGCGGTTACTGTCTATTATCCGAAACCGTCATAATCCAGCACTATTTTGGATGGTTTTGATTTCAGTGTATTACGTGATGGACACGGTCATCTGGTACAAATCAAAAAGAGTCGAATCCGTACTCAAGGAGATGGATTCTCTAAATCATTCCCAGGAAATTCCTTTTTGTGCTTTGACAAAGGCACATTTGTGGAAGCATGTTAAGGAAGCGGATTCCATCATAACTTTGCAAAATATTGAAAATGTAGCCTAAATCATTGACAAACGGTCCGTGCAGAAGCTAATGGGTACCTATGGGTACCATCTGATCAAAATTCCACTACGACCAAAAGGATCTGGGAAAAGTGATACTGAGCAGCAGTAAAGCATAGTAAAGGGCATAAAAGTGGAACAATAATCAATTTTTCCCAACAAACAATGTCATAATGTTATTTTTTAATCGCGTTTATACTTTCTGGGACACCCTATATAGGCTTGTATATCAAATTGATTAATTCAAATGAATATATTAGTGTAATATTCATACAACATATGATTATTTGAAGAAACATGAACGTAGCTGGCGCATCTTTCCCAGCACTATGAAGCCGGTTCCCAGCTCGTTGGTGGTGCCACAGCTTTGGTAGAAGGTAGCCGCTCGATGCCCGCTTTTCCACACTTTCTGTCCTGTCCAGCAGATTTCCTGCAGCGCTACGACATCGAAGTTGCGGGGATGTAATTCATCGTAGATTATCCTATCGCAACCTGCGAAGCCTAGCGACTTGCAGTTCCATGTTCCAAGCTTCCAATCGTGATCCTGTATTCGTCGCCTAGGTCTTTGCCGATTATATCGAGTCGCATTATCTCTTATATTGTTCGTAATGATTGGTTTTCTAGGCGGCTTATTGGGCCTGCGCAAACCTCCTGTCTCGTCGGTTTGAGCGGCACACGGTCGCTTTGGCGGAGCCTACTTGCGGATACATGCAGCTTTTTATAGAGGTTTAACAGGGCCCACTGTCAAACCCCACCACATCCTAGGCAGGCGCCACAACTCGCAGATGGCCTGGGGAGGGATCGTCAAGCCCTTGTACATAGTCCCTGCTGCCCCCAAGGGAAAGATGCGCCAACGCGTGACTGGGTGGCAGCCAATCAACGCAAGGATGTGCAAGCTGAGGATAAAAGGCCGTTTCTTCAACTATATCAACGTGCACTGCCCACACGAAGGGAGATCCGACGACGAGAAAGAAGCGTTCTATGCGCAGCTGGAGCAGACATACGATGGATGCCTACTGCGGGACGTCAAAATCGTCATCGGTGACATGAACGCTCAGGTAGGAAGGGAGGAAATGTATAGACCGGTCATCGGACCGGATAGTCTGCATACCGTATCGAACGACAACGGCCAACGATGCGTAAACTTTGCAGCCTCCCGCGGAATGGTAGTCCGAAGCACTTTCTTCCCCCGTAAGAATATCCACAAGGCCACATGGAAATCACCTAATCAAATAACGGAAAACCAAATCGACCACGTTCTAATCGACGGTAAATTCTTCTCCGACATCACGAACGTACGCACTTACCTCAGTGCGAATATTGAATCCGACCACTACCTCGTCGCAGTATGTCTGCGCTCAAAACTCTCGGCGGTGATCAACACGCGTCGGAGTCGTCCGCCGCGGCTTAACATTGGGCGGCTACAAGACGGTAGACTAGCCCAAGACTACGCGCAGCAGCTGGAAGTGGCACTCCCAACGGAAGAGCAGCTAGGCGCAGCATCTCTTGAAGATGGCTGGAGAGATATTCGATCCGCCATTGGAAGCACCGCAACCGCTGCACTAGGCACGGTGGCTCCGGATCAGAAAAACGACTGGTATGACGGCGAATGTGAGCAGTTAGTTGAGGAGAAGAATGCAGCATGGGCGAGATTACTGCAACACCGCACGAGGGCAAACGAGGCACGATACAAACGGGCGCGGAACAGACAAAACTCGATTTTCCGGAGGAAAAAGCGCCAGCAGGAAGATCGAGACCGTGAAGAGACGGAGGAACTGTACCGCGCTAATAACGCACGAAAGTTCTATGAGAAGTTGAACCGTTCACGTAAGGGCCACGTGCCACAGCCCGATATGTGTAAGGACATAAACGGGAACCTTCTTACGAACGAGCGTGAGGTGATCCAAAGGTGGCGGTAGCACTACGAAGAGCACCTGAATGGCGATATGGCAGACAACGGTGGCGGTATGGTAATGAACCTAGGAGCACGCGCGCAGGACATGCGGCTTCCGGCTCCGAATCTCCAGGAAATCCAGGAGGAGATCGGCCGGCTGAAAAACAACAAAGCCCCTGGAGTTGACCAACTACCAGGAGAGCTGTTTAAACACGGTGGTGAAGCACTGGCTAGAGCGCTGCACTGGGTGATTACCAAGGTTTGGGAGGATGAGGTTCTGCCGCAGGAGTGGATGGAAGGTGTCGTGTGTCCCATCTACAAAAAGGGCGATAAGCTGGATTGTAGCAACTACCGCGCAATCACATTGCTGAACGCCGCCTACAAGGTACTCTCCCAAATTTTATGCCGTCGACTAACACCAATTGCAAGAGAGTTCGTGGGCAGTACCAGGCGGGATTTATGGGTGAACGCTCTACCACAGACCAGGTGTTCGCCATACGTCAGGTATTGCAGAAATGCCGCGAATACAACGTGCCCACCCATCATCTATTTATCGACTTCAAAGCCGCATATGATACAATCGATCGGGACCAGCTATGGCAGCTAATGCACGAAAACGGATTTCCGGATAAACTGATACGGTTGATCAAGGCGACGATGGATCGGGTGATGTGCGTAGTTCGAGTTTCAGGGGCATTCTCGAGTCCCTTCGAAACCCGTAGAGGGTTACGGCAAGGTGATGGTCTTTCGTGTCTGCTATTCAACATCGCTTTGGAGGAGTAATACGAAGGGCAGGGATTGACACGAGTGGTACGATTTTCACGAAGTCCGTCCAGTTATTTGGTTTCGCCGACGACATTGATATCATGGCACGTAACTTTGAGAGGATGGAGGAAGCCTACATCAGACTGAAAAGCGAAGCTAAACGGATTGGACTAGTCATCAACACGTCGAAGACGAAGTACATGATAGGAAGAGGCTCAAGAGAGGTCAATGTGAGCCACCCACCACGAGTTTGTATCGGTGGTGACGAAATCGAGGTGGTTGAAGAATTCGTGTACTTGGGCTCACTGGTGACCGCCGATAACGATACCAGCAGAGAAATTCGGAGACGCATAGTGGCTGGAAATCGTACGTACTTTGGACTCCGCAAGACGCTCCGATCAAATAGAGTTCGCCGCCGTACCAAACTGGCTATCTACAAAACGCTTATAAGACCGGTAGTTCTCTACGGACACGAGACCTGGACGATGCTCGTGGAGGACCAACGCGCACTGGGAGTTTTCGAAAGGAAAGTGTTGCGTACCATCTATGGTGGGTTGCAGATGGCGGACGGTACGTGGAGGAGGCGAATGAACCACGAGTTGCATCAGCTGTTGGGAGAACCATCCATCGTTCACACCGCGAAAATCGGAAGACTGCGGTGGGCCGGGCACGTAGCCAGAATGTCGGACAGTAATCCGGTGAAAATGGTTCTCGACAACGATCCGACGGGAACAAGAAGGCGAGGTGCTCAGCGGGCAAGGTGGATCGATCAGGTGGAGGACGACTTGCGGACCCTCCGCAGACTGCGTGGTTGGCGAAGTGCAGCCATGAACCGAGCTGAATGGAGAAGTCTTTTATGTGCAGCACAGGCCACTCCGGCCTCTGATGATAAATAAAATAATGAACGTAGCTGGAATAAGAAGTTCTGAAATAGGGGTGTTCTATATATTTATTCTTATTTATTTAATTTATTTATATAATAAAAATGAGTTGAGATTTCCTTCCTGACTATTTAACTCGCGATCGGGTTGATCGATTTGCAAGATTTTTTCCCTAATCGATTCGTTTTGAGATCCGTAAGGTTTGTATATGCAAAAGGTTGATGAATTTAACGGGGAAAACTAAAAAAATCTTAGAATACAATTTTGGGTCAGCTAAAATTGATCTACTCTAGGGTGCGGTGCTGCAATTAGTTCATTATGACATTTGCAACACCCGGGCAAATCTCGGTTACTTTCGCTAGTATTAATATATTTATATTTATATTAATTAATATTATTTAATCATGCATGAATCAATTATTTTCTTTTGAGCTTGTCCACAAACTTCTCGCTTCAAGAACATTTCCGTGAAAATCCGTTTCTCTTTTCGTCTCTTTCGGACACGAAGTGTACCGAAAGGCTATATTTTGGCTCCAAAAACAAACATATTTTAGATGGCTCAGAGATCTACCTATCTAGAGATCTATATTTTAGATGGCTCAGAAGATATACCGATCGTCTATGGTTGGCAAATTGGGGTGCTGTCTATGTGGTTTAGTGCAATGAAAATGTGATATTTCTTAAATAATTTTAATCAAAAAGTTTTGAATTTAGTGGTTTGTGCCAGAATTACTTGTGACATAACTTGCCCTACTTTTCTTTCGAGACTTATCTCGAAGGGTGCTTTGCGGATTTAACAATCATAAATAGATTTATCAACCATTTAAAAATCATAATGTGTTCTCTGTCATCGACAGCCGTTCATTACTCTCCCTGGCGTTGAGACACATCAAACATCATTGTCTCTGATGAAAGCGAGGCTGTTCAGTGTTCACTATGTTTGTCAACGGAGGGTATTAACGCTCACCAACAGAAGTGGGTCTGGTTCCAATACTCCTCAATTATGTACTCTTTATTTGAGGGTAGCCTTTCGCATTTTAACAAATTCAATTCGTGAAGAAATAGATCATAGTTGACATCATTGATTTTCACAACACACTTCTTTGTAGCTATATATTAAATTTGGTTCTTCCCAAATTTAATATATTGCTCAGGGATTGAATCCTAAAGAGAATGAGCAAGTCTCTCACTTATCATCTCTGTATACATATACGATATGTAGCATCCCGCGAGAGACTTTTTTCGCAAGTTGTCATGATAGAGAACTGATTCGGGAGGCTATACCCCATGATAAATTTCTTTTAGAAAGCTCCAAATGTGGGTAGCACTGACTCTGCAGATGCATTTCAACTTGTTCTACACAGCTGTGCAGTAACCAACACGAAATGAGCGAAAACAAAGCGAGAATCAACATTTTTCTGTGGGGGCTGCCTATCCGATTCTGTTTTTTCGCACTTGTTTACAAGTTTGATAAATTTGTTATCATGGCTTGTTATGATTCGGAGCAGTTTTTGCCTCTCTTTTATCGTTGTTCATTATCTATTGAGGGCGATTTCTGCAAACCCTGATATAGCTATAAGATTCACATTTGATTTGGTTCATTATAATAGGTACAAATGATTTTTATTTTGAACTTCTTTACAATAGGCAATGCAAAAATAGTTACTTTAGTGATCATTTTCCGAAAAATAGTGACTTTAGTGAGATTTGGATGCAAATAGTGACTTTTTAGTGACTAGACTCAAAATAGTGACCAAGTCACTAAAACTGACTCGCTACTAGGCTTGTTATAACAAAAAGTATTTTTTCCATAATTTCGGAGCTTCGATCTGAGAAATTTTTAAAAGAAAGCAATGCAATGGGAAAGGTGCAACTTGTTGCGAGACGAGAAGCGAGGAAGCGAGACTTTTAGAAACGCTTCTTCATAAAAAAAATTAGCCTTAACTTCCAATTCTTCGGGCCTTTTTGTTTTGGAGCGAATATATAACCTTTACGTATATTTTGTATACTGCCGTTATACGCATAACTGTCCCATGTATATAGAGAATCCCAGCAAACATAGGACAAATATGCGTATGACGGCAGTATACGAGAAAGGCAAAAAACGGTTTCAGGACTGTAAGACCTGTAAGACCAATTTATAACAGTTTCCAAGTTTCCAAGAGTTATATGCTCGAATATCTGGCTGTTTCAACGGAAATGGCCATATCTGTGCGTATTCCTGAGTCTTGGTGGATTTTTGATCTGCAGACTGCATAAAAGCATTACCTTTACTTTAAGACAGAAATATGAGGCAGTTCAACTGGTATGGGTTCATCGAAATCAAAAACGATGAAGTGAGTTTTACTTCTTATCGTAGAAATAAACATAATACATACTTCTGAAAAAAAAAGTTCTAAACAAATTGGTCAAATGATAGTGTACAACAATGTTTAAAATCGTAAGGCGAAGCTTAGAACGTTAGCCAAATAGAAACACATAATTCCTCCAGAATTGGCTCTATTATACTCGCTGATCTACAAGGTGAAGACGCTTCTCAGCCCAGTGCAATCAAATTTGAGGACAAAGGGAACTCGAAACATCAAAATTTGCTAAAAATTGCTCCCGGACTACCCAGTTTGGATTGCAGTCATGTTTTTAATAAATTCTATATTGTAAAACAAACTAGGTTTCTTCTACTTTAATGGCTCTACATTCCAACTGGAGCTTTGTCTGCTTTCCAACTTTGCTTTGTTTTCTATGAGCATTTTCTGAGTTATTAATTGAAAGCTATTCTAGGACCGCCATTGCATGAGTATGTATCTTGTGTGGCAAATACAACGGATACACTATGCCCTGAGTGAGAAAAAAATCGAACTCGCCATCTCCGGATTGACAATCCTACTTCTTTGCTCACAAGGCTACTGGAGAGCCTGGATTTAAACTAGGTTTAGGTAACCCGAATTTAAAACCGATAGGCTGATGTAAATTCAATTATTTTTAATAATAATGATTGCCTGCTCTACGTGTCTGTTTACATGTTTTAACTTCATTATATGAATCATAGCTGCAACTAGTTCACTCCTACCAAACAATATTTAACAAATTTAATTGATTGAATGTTTTCATACTTGATTTAACGAAATACCTAATAATGTTCTTTTGGTTCTTTTACAGCTTTCGCAGCTGGGAGTGTAAGATCGATTTCGAAAACGTACATACAATGAGTGAACATTTTTATGAAAAATCGATAACGCACTTAATTGGTACAGCGAGCAAATTGCGTGTAACTTTGCACTACACAAACGCCAATATTCCAACTATATACATACTTTTTTAGGCCTTCAAACTATATTATATGGATCATAAATTGAAGCAAGTATTTCCAGTAACTAACAACAATAATTTGTACAAATTCACTACTGTTTTCACCAGGTTTTCTCAAATCACTCGTAAATCACAAAAACTCGCAAGTCGCAAGCAAACAATCTGGCAAAATGATTCGAATGACGTGACGTTTCCTAAACAAAAACAAATAGTTACACTGATGCAAATTTGTTTTTATATTTTTTTTTTCAAAATTCGAGCAGCTCATCAATGGGCCCATTCACAAATTACATAACGCTTTATGGGGTGGGAGGGTGTCTGTCCGAGCGTCACGGCCCATACAAATTGTAGAACCCTTCCAAACAAAACACGTTACGAGGGGGTGGGAGGGGGTAGGAAATAATCTCTTTTAGCGTTATGTAATTTGTGAATGAATCCATCAACCCTATTGGGCTTTGATGTTCACGTAAAAAAAAATTAATGTTGTTTATTATTAATATTTCTAATACTTTTTTGCCAAAGCAGGCGCTTAATGACATGTATAAGAAAAAACTTATACATCGCATTAGTCACATACATTCGGAAACTTATACTTTTCATTAACCTATGAATGTTATTAGCTTTTTGATATGGGATCATTCATTAGGTGGCATAATGAAGAGTATAAGTATTTTCGAATGGTTTTTTGCCATAACATTGAGATTCTCACGTCCGAATGTGTGAGTGGCGATAAAACAAACAATCCTAGATGGTGCCACTTAGCAAAGATTGGGTAAAAATGAGTATATTTCCATATATTTTTTGACTCTTTTGAAATCATTATGATGACCCAATCATTTTTGAGGTTATGAGCAGAAGGAAAACAAATATGTTTTTACACATGACGAATTGCACATTAGTGTGCGAGCGTTAAACGTCACTCATCTCTATATAAGGTTATTTTTTTACGGGTTGCATGAAAAAGAAGAAGCAGAAAGATGATAATCGAAAAAATCTCCTCGGGAAACCATACGGAGAAGTTTTTAAAACTCTTCTAAAAAATTCTAAAAGCAATTTAATTAAAAACGGTAAGCAGTACGAGGTTGGACTTTTTTTCTACTCTCTACTGTATACCCGCATAATCATTTACCGTTCTTCGTGCAGTTGCAAATATAACATGGACATAGTTTATATCGTTACCCATTAAAATTAGGTTCTACGAACAATACATATCTAGGGTACCACAATTACCTCAACCTTAATCAATGAGGTTTACAGTCGACGAACCATAATCAATATAATATCATAGACTAATACATAGACCGCAATGTCCGGTACAAATCATTTTAAATTCGGGCACCATGTCTTCTTCTTTTTTTTGAGAAAAATACCCCTCGTGGGTGACGAATTACATTGAATTTCACCAGCGAAATAGACTGACCCCTCCCGACGTTTTGACATTTCATCTGTTTTGTTTCGCTGTCAAATCCAAACTGCAACAACAACAACAACAACACTTTTGATGCAGTTGCAGTATCCTTGTAAAAATACCTCGTATTTAATCGGTGATTAATAAAAAACGATAGCTTTCGGGATAGCCGGGATGGTTTAAAACATTTCTGGTGAAATTAATTGTTTTGTGGTAAGTATTCTATTTTATTACTAGTGAATTTCAAATTAGAGATGGTCTCTTTTATAGACTGATCGCATCAACAACGACGTCAATGACCCCAAAGATCAATCACGATGGCCGGGTGTTTATGTCGTCTCATTGGATAATGTAGTAAGTGGAGGACGATTTCATCATCGCCATCGGACCCAACTAAAGATCCAGCAAACAACCGAAAGCTATACTCATCCAAGAGATGTTAAAAATAAACAATTTGTTTGTACGAGATGCCCGACATCCCGGGTTTCAAATATGAAATAACCGGAATTGACGACCGGAATTGCTACAACAAAAGCCGGATAGTACGGTAGACAATCGGCAGTCCCAGTTTCGAAAAACGGTTAGTATTCGTGATTTAAAAGTTATTGTTTCTTCAGAAATATTACAAGCAGTGCTGACACATTCCATCTTTTATTCACAGTGATCTGTACAGTAACAGTAGGTGCATAATCGAGGTCATTCCGCATCTCAACAACAATATTCCCAAGTTAAGCATCGGACACCTCAATCGTGTATCAACCGACTCAGAGGAGAAAACATGCTTCTCGTCATCAGAACGTTCAGGAGTCGGAATCGCCATATATGGTGCTCCTCTAGTCTGACATAAACCCACACCTGGATTCGATTTTTTTGACGAAAATAATCGACACCGCAGTGGAAACAAAAACATCAATTGCACAGACCGCCGCGGTGAAATCGTACACTGCAAAAACTCCACACATTTTTATTGGCAAAAATCCATTAATTTAACTCATGATGTTTATTAGGGCACACATAACCACTTTCAACGCGAAGTACAAATAGAATCTATAATCAAATAAAATGTATGTGTGGTCTCTAATATGCAGTTATTCAATTTATGTGTGGATACAAATTGCATATATTTTGTTCCCAAATTGCAAAAGTTTATGTTTGCGAAAAATATATTCAATATGAAGAATTTTCTCAGTGTAGTATCTGCCACCAACATCGCAACATCAAGTGTGAGTCAAGTGCCTAATCTATCCCGAGTTCGAAGGTTCAGCTACCAGGCAAACGCGAAGCACTTGGGCAAAACGATGTCCAATGCCATTGTGTTAGGATGTTGCAGCTTCAATGACTTGCAAATCAGAGTCGGTCCCATCTTCGGATTGATAAACTGATAGCAGCTGCCGTTGTCCACGGCAGTGTTGGTAAAAACTCAAAATCTCAAAATCAATCTCAATAAATCAATCAATCTCTATCTCAATCTTAATTAATCAATCTCAATCGATCAAATAAGCTGAGTCAATCAATCAATCAATCAATCTTAATAAGTCAATTTCAATCAATTACATCATTCAATTAGTCAATCTCAATCAATCAATTAATCAATATAGATCCATAAAGTACGTCACGCAAAAATTGACGATTTTAAACCACCCCCTCCCCCCTTCGTCACGCTTTTTGTACCAAGCCTCTAAAATTTTTCTATGGATCATCACTCTGCTCTGATCCTCCTCCCCCTAAAGGCGTGACGTACTTTCTGGATGGCCTCTTAACACAACTCAGATAACCAACTCAGGACAAACTGCAACGTCACTATACTGGAAAGACCTGCTGCAATAGATGATAATCCACATCAGGTTTCAATTTGTCTTTGTTGACTGGATCTTTCATTTCATCGATGTGTAATCACGTCGCCTCGTATTAAATTCATTATTTTATTCATTCACATTGCATCGTATCCTGATATTCATTGAGCGGTATAGTTATTTGCTTTGCGCCTTCGAGGAGGGAAGCTGCTGCAGTGGGGTCATGAGATCATTTCTCTTCAACAGCAGGACGTACTTGTACAAACCGTCGATGTCCTGCTCTAACCATTTGTGTATTATTGACGATCTACTTGATGTTAGCACTTATCTCGAACATCTCGTCATAATCGATGCTGTTTGGTGTTGATCATGATACTGTCCGTGTCGCCATAGATAACCTGTTGGGTAAGAAAGGAAAAGAAATTTGATTAAAAGTGTTCAACAGCAAAAGCGGTGGAAGGGGGTGGTCAGCGTTGACTCACAAAAAGAAAATCGACACGGTTGTTCCATAAGGTCGCAAACGTAAACAATGCCTTTTCCTGCAAATTCATCAACAACTAGGACCACTACCAGCTAACAACCACTTGGAACTGGTAGCGCTCCGCGCCTTCTATCGAACGGAAGGGGAAAATACCGCCAGAAGTCTCTAATCTTTCTGAAATCAGCAGAAGTCAATGTTTACGTTTTCGACTTTCGCCCTTTTGAAACAACAATGTCGAAATATTCAGAAACATGATAATATGTTAACACAAACCTGATAGTACAGTTTTTCCACAATGGTTTTCATTTGGTATTCTTAAGAATTTCCCAACCTTTTAGTGTGATCAGAGCGGCCATGTGCTGAGCGTAGAATCGGGATCTGTTGTAGCCCTAACATCCGTAAAGGGGATTGGCTCGAAGCTTGAGCGCCTTCTGGCGAATACTGTACTGCATTCTATGTTCCGGTGACAGACCGGGTGTTTTCATTAGCCGAATCACCGATTTTCTGCTCTCGAGTTTGACGGGGCAATACCTATTCCCATTTTGCTTGGAGAATCTGAGCGCTGACGTTCCTATCTACTGCATCAGTCGTCGGCAGCGGTAACACATTAGCGAAACAAGTCCTGTAATCTTGGGTGATGCTGGCGTAAAAGGAGTTGAAATCCATCAGCAGGATAAATTTGTCGTAGAGCCCTTTTATCGGTTTCAACACAAAGCCGGATCAATATATCCATATACCGAAAGGAATTAATTCAGCAGGATTCTTCCGTTATCGCACAAAAAATGTAAACGCGATTGATAAATTCGTTAACAAAAACAAATAATCAGAGCAAATAAATAAATAAACATAACTGACAACTACTGTTGTCAAACTGACGCATTTCGAATCGAGGGGCTTCTCAACGGTCGGGTGATTGTAATAATTGTAATCGCTCACTCCCCAGGGGTACTAAGTGGTGCCCGGAAAACTGGCCAGCATTCCGTCTATGTATTGGTCGATGATAATATTGCCTGATTTTCTCAAAATTGCACGCGGTGAACGCATCATGAAAGGTACCGCCGCGCTTTCTGCACCCCGTTTACTTGATTCTTATGGGTGAATAGCATTGCGGTGTATCGTTTGCCGCGGCCGTACCTTTCGACAGTCATTCGCCGCGTGAAGTTTTGTGCAAGTACCCATTTGGGAACACTACAAACGCCGCGCAGTGTATCATATCCAGAAAATCTGACAATACTGATACAATATTTCCTCCAAAATGTATGAAGCAAATCGTTTTTTCTTACGGTTAACATTCTTATCAACCCGTTGCTCATACAGTCCGGTCTACAAAAACCATAGCAACTATGCTCAAAACGTTATCAGACTACAGTACGCTTATGGTTCAGTACCATTATCATTACGGTTTAACGTGGAACGTTAACCGTTCTAATAATGGTTCGGCTGATGTTTGGATTTATGCGGGTAATAAACACAATATTACTATTCGATTTTTTTTGTGATATTACACTTTATACACAGTATAAGACAAGTCCAACCCCGTACTGCTTACCGTTTCTAATTAAATTGCTTCTAGAATTTTTGAGAAGAGTTTTAAAAACTTCTTCGTATGGTTTCCCGTGGAGATTTTTTCGATTATCATCTTTCTGCTACTTCTTCTTTATGCAACATCAAAGCGCTAATAACCATGGTATATAACCATAACCTCTGCAGAGACCGGCGGAGTGAAAAACTGTCAAAATCTCGAATAAAGGCTACTTTAAAAGATATTTTAGTTACCAGATAAAGATTGTCGCTTCGGTTTACTTTGTTCTGCTGTCCGAAACATGTGTGGTACCTAACTGTCAAATCGTATGTATTTTTCCTTCATTGACATTTAGATCCCTTATACTCGCCAGCAAAAGATGTAACGGACTGCGACGACAGCGACAATATTTATCTGGTAACTAAAATATCTTTTGCTACTTTACATAGGTTTAATGCGACGGCGCGATACGACGCGACGCGAAAGGGCAATTTGATTACCTTAAGGTAGCCTCAGAATTTGGTTCGCGGATTTTTCCCAATGTGTTTTTGCATATGCGATGTTTTTGGGATTTGAGCACGGAAAATCAAATCCCGGCCCACTTAAAATGCACGGGGACCAAAATCCGGCGGAAAATTTTCCCGAGGTGTAAAGGCTACACTACTAAAAATCCACACATATTTATTGGCGAAAATCCATAGATTTAACTTATGATGTATATCAGCGCACACATAACCATTCTCCACGCGAACTACTAATAAAATATATGTCCAAATAAACTTTATGTGTGGTCTCGAATTAGCAATTATTTAATTTATGTGTGGTTCTATATCGATTATATTAGGGTGGAGCTATTGCAAAAATTTATAACGGCGACACATATATCTTATCCAGCTTTCCACGCTCGGTAATGGCGGCTTGCTGCTGTGTAAAAATCAATCGGTCACTGTACTGTTTGACACTAGCTGGAGGAAAGCTCACTGGAGTTTCTGGGTGAGGGGAAGGAAAAAAAGGCCTTTTCGCCAGTGAGTTTTCCTCCAGCTAGTGTCAAAAAGTACAGTGACTGATTGATTTTTGAACACCGACAAGCCGCCATTACCGAGCGTGGAAAGCTGGATATAGATATTTTTGGCAGTGTACTTTAGGGCCGATGCCCACGTAGCGGCATTTCAACGCAGAGTGCACGTGGCGTCAAAAAGACGCAGGTGTGCACCGGGAAAAAGCGGTAACGCAGCGTCACCACGCCGATGCACACCAGCGTTATTTTAACGCTGCGTGCACGTGGCGTTGAAAAACCGCTACGTGGACATCGGCCCTTACACCTCGGGAAAATTTTCCGCCGGATTTTGGTCCCCGTGCATTTTAAATGGGGCTGGGATTTTGATTTTCCGTGCTCAAATCCCAAAAAACATCGCCTATGCAAAAATACATGGGGAAAAATTCCGCGAATCAAATTCCCGAGGTGTGAGGCTACCTTAAGGTAGCCTCACACATCGGGAATTTGGTCCGCGGATTTTGTCCTCATGTATTTTTGCATATGCGATGTTTTCGGAATTTGGGCACGGGAAATAAAAATCCCGACTCCCTTTAAAATGCACGGGGATCAAACTCCGGCGGAAAATTTTCCCGAGGTGTAAGGTAGCCTTTAAGGCCACCTTACACCTCGGGAAAATTTTCCGCCGGATTTCCGTGCCCAAATCCCGAAAACATCGCATATGCAAAAATACATGGGGAAAAATCCGCTGACCAAATTCCCGAGGTGTGAGGCTACCTTAAGGTATGCATATGCGATGTTTTCGGGATTTGGGCACGGAAAATTAAAATCCCGGCCACGGGGATATACGGGGATCAAAATCCGGCGGAAAATTTTTCAGAGGTGTAAGGGGCAAGCCAGAGTAAACGCGACGAGCGATGCGACGCGACGCGACAGTGCAATTTGACAGCCTGTTGATAATGATTGTTATTCTTTTACGTGAGTCGCGTCGCATCGCTCGTCGCGTTTACTCTGGCTTGCCCCTAAGGGCGAAGCCAGAGTAAACGCAACGTGCGATGCGACGCGACGCGACAGTGCAATTTGACAGCCTTTTGATAATGATTGTTATTCTTTTACGTAAGTCGCGTCGCGTCGCATCGCTCGTCGCGTTTACTCTGGCGGGCACCTAAGCCAGCCTTATACTAATGACACACTGGTGGTATAAGTACCACCTTCACCTACCTATTGGTAGTGTTTGTTTGCTTGGGAGTGCTATCAGATTCATCAAATTGACGTTCGAATCGTTGTTAACAACAGCAGATAAGGCTCTGTCTCCTTTCCCGAATCAAATTTAATTTTACTTAAAACTGACAGTTCGAAAATTTGAAATTCAGCCGGCCATAAGAATGGCTGCGTGCTACCCAACAATTCCAATAAGACATCGATCAATAATGATTCGATATCTGTCAAAAGTAATCCTGCTCATCCAGCAGGGTTATTCGATAATTATTGAACTGTCACTTTTAAGTTTAATTTGAGTTTAATTCTCGCTTAACTTTTCAAAAGGACCTAAGTAACATTTTTTTCATGAATTAATTTGAATACGGCAATCAATAGCTTTCATGTTGTTCTGTTGATTGCGCTATTCAAATTAATTCATGAAAAAAATGTTACTTAGGTCCTTTTGAAAAGTTAAGCGAGAATTATCCAATTGAGACAGACCTAAGTCGTTTTGAAAATTTGGCTTGAATTTGGACCGCCCTATATGAAAACGTTCTTCAAAACTGCTCGAAATACCGAAATAGCTCGAATTAAAAAATACCACAAAAGAAAAAACAACAAAACGTCAAATTGAAAATGGCGTTAACAAGCATAAAACGATGAAAACACAATCAAAACATAAGCTTCATGAGCATAATATATTATTACGATTTAAACAGTTTAGCTGCTGAATAGTAACTAAAATTTATATATATTTTTGTTTAGAAGAAATCATTTCGGTAATTTATTCTTTTAATTTACGCGAATTAGTCTATATTTCACCATTTCTAGATCAATTATATGTCTACATTCCTATAAATATAAATTTTTGGAAAAATAATCCAAGAACCCTAAAATGCATCTAGGGGCTATTAAATTAGCTCAAAAACAAAAGTAAGTAACATAATGAATAACCAGCATTGTATACAAAATTATGATTGCTGGTCCATTGTCTAGTGTGGTGCTTCCTTTATAGAGCAAAATGCTCACTAGATGCAAACGTGTAGTGTCTTAAACGATGATCCTGCATTCCAGAGAGGCAAAGCTTGCAGCGGCGTTTCCCAAAGGAATCCGATGTCAGAAATGTCTGGAATTTGGCCATTGGAGCTACGAATGCAAAGGCAAACGAAAATACGTACACCGCTCCTCGCGAACGCAAGTGTTGAAAAAAAATCTCAACAAAATCGAAAGCAAAGAGTAAGTTTCTATTATATTGAATCATCAATTTGATACCTATCCTTTTATTCCAAATCTATTTCAGCGTTACGCTTACCAGCAAACAGAATCCCAGTACAAAGGAGCTCAAAACAACAGAGTCATCTTCTGATAGTTCAGACAGCTCAAGCGATAGTAGCTCGAGCTCCGATTCGAATTCATCTGGATCTTCGTCGGATTCAGACACAAGTGATAGCGAGAGCAGTTCAAGTAGTAGTAGTAGCAGCAGCAGCAGCAGTAATAGTTCCAGCGATAGCGATTCGTCCAGTTCCTCCGAAGACGATACTAAGAAAGTGCCAAAAAAACGTAAGAAAACATGAATGTCTCTGCTAGTTTATTTCATCAATTAGAAGATTTTTTTTCTCAAATAACCTTCTGTTGATGCTTTAGTTTGCCTTTATTTAAATACTTTTTTAACAGGCTTCCACTCAAAAAATGGGTGTGTTCTTTCATATACTAACGGTTGTCGAATACAATGCTGAAATGTCCATAGTCACTTTCACTTGTCACTTTTTGTCCGAAATTCCCGCATTGTTGTTCCCCCCTGTCCATGGATAAGGGGCTTGACGTTGATATTTCTAGTGTCTTAAAAAGATTTTTATTTTATTTTTATTTTTGTTGTTTAGTAGAGTGCTTTTTTCAAACAAAGGTTAAGTTCAACACTAAATTTAAAAAAAATAAAGATATTTTTCCATTTTTTATATCTCCTTCACAAGAATATCGTTATTTTAATGGTAATGGTTTAAAAATAAGCTCCGTAGAGAAACTTTTATCACATCTTACTTAAATAAGGTCAACAGTTATACCAAACACTTGAGGTACCATGCCTCCAAGTTAACTAATGGTTAGTGTCGCACGATCTAACAACAACTGCCTATTGGTAAATTTGGAGGTGCCGGCAGGGCTCAGTAGGGGTCTAACTAACATAACTCTAATACTAACAAGACCCTGAAACAAACGCTTATCCAAATAGCATACATCTATTTATACTTGTAGTAGTAGCTAACAATAATTCATTTTCTACCCGTATAGCTGAAGTAGAATTTTAGTAGTGAAAAGTAGAATTTGTAGATTTACTAATTTGGCATTGGAGATAGTGAATGTATCTATTATATCTTCTCGATAATCTTTTATTTTAGTCTCTCTAGCTGCATGGATCAACGCAAAAAACTGTTTCTCTCTTCCTTCTATTAGGTTAGTTAGAGAAATTAGCGGATATATAGGGACATGACTTAGTGTTTCTCGTATTAAGACAAATTCGCTGACCTTTACCTTATAATAAAATAAATGACCGATAGTAAAATAAATGACTGAAATTTAAAGATATCAAATAAATAATAAAAAACGAAAATAAATACATGACCATCGGTGGACAGAAAGACAAAAGACAGAGTTCTGTTTAGAATAGTTAATTGAGACCATTGCACTCACAAGATAGAGTATAACTAGTACCACTATTATTGCTACAAGACTAATAACTTGACCACTTACGGAAATGAGGATAGACCATATGATGCGTTCATCCACTATTATATTGAATATTGTATACCCTGAATCTGAATAACTGAATTTTAGACCTCATTATTTTAATAAATAATAAAGGTTTGAATATTAGAAAAGGGAATAGAACTTGACCAAAAAAGCAATTACGGAACAACTGGACAGAAATTTTGTATAATGATCACTATTAGACTACTGAAACTTTAACATATGACATTACTGTGACTGATAGGATACAATTAACTCGACGACGTATTGACAAACATCCGATACTCAACCGTGTTTAAATAAGGGAAGTTCTTCAATGTGTCCATTTATTACAATAGTACTTAAATTAATCTATTTTGAAACTACCCTACCAGAATGATATCATTACATCTTTATTCGAAATTGTTACTTGGAAATGGCAACAGTACCACCCGTTGTCAACATAGACTACTATTAGGTATTGAATGTCGGCTCCAAGTAACTAGTAATTAAATTTACATGTTAACTACATATTCAGAAAACATCTATGTACATGTTGAGCTTCCATTATTTGTTCGGTTTATAATTGACAGACTGTAGATAGAAAGAATAATGTATCGGTATGATCACAATACAAACCCAGGCCGCAGTGACCTAGTGAGCAACATAGCTTGAGTCGTCTGCTAGTATTGTGTATCACATGGAGAGCCCAGCCGAGATACCAGTCTATTAAGACTACAACTGGTCAACTCTCGAAAAAAAAAGAAATTCCCGCATTGTTGTTCCCTCTTCTCGGATATGTGATCTTTCTGCGATGGGTGGGGAAATAGGCCTATAGGCGCAGGATAAGGCAAATTAGGCTCCCCTTGACCTAAGCGATTTCATCGCCGCGATTCTATCGTTGGGTCTGTAGTAGGAATAAGAGGTAATGTTCCATTTACGCTTCCGTATAGCAACGGCGACAGAAACGCAATCGCCAAGCGATAGAATCGTGTCGCGTCGCGTGTGTTCAGGGGACTATTCTTTTTACACATTAGTTTGGAATAAGGCAACCAAGTAGACTTTACCTTGTATTGTAACATGGAATATGAGTAAATTATTCCTTTCGAAAAGTCCCGTATTTGATTAACACTAATAGATGACTCCTTCTTTTGCTGGTGCTAGTATTGTGCCTTACAATAAAATGACAACTTTCGTGATCATTTTCCAAGGCTCTCATAAATGTGTAAAATTTATCCGCAGTACACGTACAGTATAGCACGTGTTATCAAAGCATCCACTGTCAGAATCCACCACGTGGCGGCCAAATTTTCAAAAATATCAAGGTAGTTCTTTTTCTGGAGATATGTTTTTCTTAGGCGAAGGCGACTACCTAGCTATTGCAGGCACTGATCTATAAGATTTTTCAAATCAACATTAGTCGATGTCGGTGGTAATCCGCCTGAAAATTAGATAAAAAGCGTATGGGAATGAACTCTTCGGGTTCTATTCAGTGTAAAACTGTCCTGTGTATTATATTGCTTTTGTTTCATTAGAATGTTGCAAATGAAACTACGCAACAACAATAAACGAAATTAGGCACCATGATTACTCTCATATACCTAATTTCGCGCACAAAGCGAAAGTCTAAACAAAACACAAAATACATAAAATTTTACACTTTTCAATAGTAATGATGAATAAACATATCCAACAGAGCATAATGGATACAAATATTTCCAAAAAGTAGCCAGTTTTGTACAGTAAAATCATTTGTTTACTTGGGTCATGTTCTTCGTCGCTGTGCTAAGCACATGCAAATATGGCGGTCGATGGGAGGATCAAATTGAAATAATTTTATTTGGTGTACTAAACCAAGTTTGTTTTTCATTTTTTTTCCGTGAAAAACATTCAATAACAATGATATTTTGTAATCCTCCATTTTTTTCAATTTTGAGTGGCACCTAAAAATTAAAAAAAAAAAAATGATTTTATAATGCGCGAAGTTAGGGCGCGCGCGAAATTAGGGCACATCACGGTATAAGGATTCAAATTGACTCTGTAAACACTGTCATACAGCTTCTTTCAATTGAAAGATTGAATTTCGAAACACGTGGACAAGTTTTTCTTTATGGGGCAGCATAGTAAATGTTCTGGCAACACGACTTCTGAACCATCGCTTCCTAATGCAGAATCCAGCACTAAACGCACACTACGTTCCTCACAACAATGAGCCGCAATATAGTTTTGTGTAGATAACAATTCGTCGCTGTACGCTCTTATCAGTAAATTTCATAGCGAACGTGATTCGTTTATTTTCTATTAAATTTGTCCTATATAGTGCTAGTGAGGTATTAACGCTAATTGAATTTGAATGATAACTAGCAGAATAGGTATTATACCGTGATACCGTGTCGCTGTAATTCGGACACTCAATTTGTTATTATATTTATAGGAAGCATCATTTAAGAGGAAAAGTGAAACTAGTCGAAACAGATATCAATCTTCGATAGTGTCGCTAAGTATGGACAATAGAAATTCGATGTTTCCCCAACTAATTGTTTGTAATTTAGGTCACATAGTTGGGTAGGAAGTTACGGTCGCACCGTGTGGTCTACTGAACGGTTTAGGAAAAACCAAATGTAACATGCCCTAATCTAACCTAAAATAACAGCTAATAAAGACAATCTAATTTTAGCTTTGAGCTGCACTTACAACGAGCTGCTGAAGGATTGTTTTTTCTTCCTCCTTACAAACTCAAAGATTTGAGCGGGATGCCATCTAACGACGTCTATGACTGCGGTGCATGTGAGCGACCGAATTCCGCAGATATCGGCATGGTAGCATGCGACGGGTGCAGCGTATGGTACCATTACGCTTGTGCCAAAGTGTCGCCCGGAATTCAAAATCGATCGTGGAGATGCAGTACTTGTGCACCTCAACCGTCTTCGGAAGCAACCGGAGCAAAGAAGAAAGGAGGTAAGAAGCAGCAGGCGAGTTTGACTGTTCTCGGTGCGACATCGGGTGAGATTCAGAAGTCAAGCGCCTCGAATCAAAAGAAGACTTCCGAGAAGTCGAAGAATTCTGAATTATTGAGGACGTTGGCTATCCCCAATCCGGATCCGAACACTACCGTCACTCCGAAAAAGCATCCAGAATTAACGGCTTTATTGACATCGAACCATGAGAAGGCGAAATCTTCCAAATCAAGTAGTTCTACAGCCAGAGTTCGCGCGCAGCTAGCGTTACAGCGATTAGAGGATGAGAGGCAATTACAGGAACGACAATTGAAAGAGGAACGATCGCGAATAGAAGAAGAACGGGTCCGCCTAGAACAAGAGAAACAGCTCAAGGATCAAGAACATGCAATAAAATCGAAAGAACTGGCGATGCAGGAAAAGTATCTACGAGAAAAGTTTGAGTTGCAGGATCAATTGGTAGAAGAAGCTGCTAGCCACAAGTCAGGCATTTCGAGCCGAAAAAGTAGGACAGAGGAATGGTTAAAAACCCAGCGCGAGCTGAGCAAGCGGGGAAATGTTTGGCCCGGTTTAGCGGTTCCAGTTCAACAACAACAAGGTTACGATGGTCGACAAGAAGAGTTGGAAAATCATAATCATGACATCAGAACCAATGGTAGTTTGATACAGCAGTTTGGCCGCCTGGAAGGAGTAGCTAACGGTTCCAACGGGGAGGGACTGACTGCCAATCAAATATCGGCGAGACAGATCTGGCCCAAGAAGCTTCCAGTATTTTCGGGAGATCCCGAGGATTGGCCGATATTTGTACATAGCTTTGAAACAGCTAACATCGCGTGTGGGTTTTCAGACGTTGAAAACATCATACGTCTACGTGAATGCTTGCGAGGACCGGCACGAGAAGCCGTGGTCACTAAGCTAATGTTTCCTCAAAATGTGAAGGCGATCATGGACACGCTGCGACGATTATACGGCAGACCACAGCTTTTGGTGAAAAACCTTTTGAACAAGGTTCGTCGTGTGGATGCACCGAAGCCTGAAAGATTGGATTCCCTCATCAATTTCGGATTGACGGTACAACAGCTATGCGACCATTTGGAGGCCGCAAATCTAAAGGGTCACTTGTCTAATCCAACCTTACTCGGCGAGTTAGTAGATAAATTACCGGCATCTATTAAACTCGAGTGGGCGAGGTTTAAGCGTCCACATGCTGAACCAACATTGAAACACTTCGGAATTTTCATGGAGGAACTCGTCGACGACGCTAGTGAAGTCACGTCACCCATTCAACCGAAGTCAGTCAATTCTGGAGCTGACAGGGATAAGTCAAAGGAAAAGGGACATCTATACACACATGAAGAAGTTGTTGAAGAGGAAAGTCACAGCGAACGTCAGCCTTGTCCGATATGCAAAAGAACAGACCACCGAGTGCGGAATTGCGAACGATTCCAACAATTAGGGTTGGAGGCTCGCCTAAAGGCGGTTGAGCAATGGAATTTGTGCCAAGTTTGTTTGTTCGATCACGGGCAATGGAGATGTCGCTCGAGAATCCGGTGCAACGTCGGAAACTGTCGTGTTCGTCACCACCCACTGCTTCATCGTCAAGAACAACGTCGACATCAATTACGAGCATCAGAGTGCAACACTCACGAGCAATCGCAAAGGTCCGTCCTTTTCCGGATAATTCCCGTTACATTGTATAATGGAAACCAAAAATGTGAAACTTTAGCCTTTTTGGACGAAGGTTCTTCCCTGACCCTCATAGAAGCAAGACTGGCACAGCAACTTGGCGTTTCAAGTGTTCCAAAACCATTAGAGTTGCGATGGACCTCTAGTGTAATGAGAAACGAGCACAATTCCGAGCGAGTGAATTTCGAAATCGCCGGCAAAGGATTAACACGGCGTTTTATATTGAAAACCGCTCACACAATTGAGGAGTTGAATTTGCCAAACCAGAGTTTGGCTATGGGCAAGTTGACCGAGCGATTCTCACACCTGCGTAATCTTCCTGTCTCATCGTATTCCGGAGCCGTTCCAAAGATTCTTTTGGGATTGGAAAATCTAAGTCTTTTCGCTCCACTGGATAGTTGTGTTGGCAAACCAGGAGATCCGATCGCCGTGAAATCGCTGTTAGGTTGGTCCGTATATGGTCCGGATGGAAGTGCAATATCGAAGAATGGATTTGTGAACGTCCACGAATGCAGTTGCGACGCTGATCGTCAATTAAACGACTTGGTTCGACAGCAGTTTATTATAGAAGAAGCTATTACCAGCCGAACGCCAACTCTCGAGTCCGCTGACGAAAAACGAGCCCGTGAAATATTAGAAAGCACTACGAAGTTTGTGGAAGGAAAGTATGAAACTGCATTGCTTTGGAAAACCGACGATATACAGTTGCCAGATAGTCTCCCAATGGCGATGAAGCGCCTAAGAAGCTTCGAAACCCAACTAGCCAAGGACCCAAGTCTACGAGCCAGTGTCAATAATCAGATCGTAGATTATACGCAAAAGGGCTACATCCACAAAGCCACCGAACATGAGCTAATCGAAATAAATAAAAGACAGGTTCGGTTCTTGCCCTGGGTGTAGTGACGCATCCAAAAAAGCAAAAGAAAAGGCTGGTGTGGGACGGCAAAGCCCAAGTAAACGGAGTCTCTCTTAATTCGCGACTATTGAAGGGTCCAGATCTGCTGGTGTCGCTTCCATCGGTCATCTGCAAATTTCGGGAGAAGCGCATAGGATTCGGAGGTGATATCCGAGAAATGTTTTTGCAGCTTCGGATGAGAACCTCGGACAAATATTTCCAGTGCTTCCTGTTCCGGTTTAACACTCAAAACCCTCCAGAAGTGTATATAGCAGATGTGGCTATGTTTGGTGCCACATGTTCACCATGCGTTGCGCAGCACGTTTTGCGTCTGAACGCCGACAAGTGGGCGAACGAGTATCCTTTGGCGGCGGCAGCGATTAAGGATAAAACATACATGGACGATTACTATGATAGCGCCGATTCTCCCGAAGAAGCAGCTAAGCTGGCGAAGCAAGTGCGATCCATCCATGCGCATGGAGGATTCGAGATGCGAAATTGGGTGAGCAACAGTGGCGTAGTATTGGAAGAGCTTGGCGAAAGTGTCGCCCGAGATCCACGTCTTTTGCAATCAACAATAGGAGAAAAATGGGAGAGAGTGTTGGGGATGTTATGGCATCCGGAATCGGATGCGTTGACCTTCTGCACGGAGCTAGGTGAACAGTTGCTTTTCTACATCAATGGAGATAAACGACCTACGAAACGCATAGCTCTGAGGATTATAATGAGCTTATTCGATCCCCTTGGTCTATTAGCTCCATATCTTATTCATGGGCGTACCTTAATACAGGATTTATGGAGAAGCGGTATTCAATGGGATGAAGAAATGAGAGACGCCGAATTTACAAAATGGATGCGATGGGTGGAATTGCTGCCTGGTATTCGTGAACTCAGCCTTCCACGTTATTATTTCGGCGACGCACAACCGATTTCCGAACAATCATTGCAGTGTCACGTATTCACCGATGCCAGTGAGGCAGGATATGGCTGCGCGGTCTACTTTCGCGCTATCGATGAATTCGGATGTGTAAGATGCTCTTTAATCATGGCGAGAAGCAAGGTTGCTCCACTCAAACATTTGTCCATCCCTCGATTGGAGTTGGAGGCTGCAGTGCTGGGCGCTAAATTACTCAACAATGCTTTGGCTTATCACTCTCTTCAACCTCGCAAGGTGTACTTGTGGACGGACTCTTCCACTGTCCTCTCGTGGATTCGCTCGGATCACAGACGATATAAGCAATTCATTGCGCATCGTATTGGGGAAATTCTGTCGTTAACCCAAGCAGAAAACTGGCGATGGGTACCGTCAAAGAACAACGTAGCTGACTGTTTGACGAAGTGGGTACACGATACGGAACCTGATTCGAGCGGGAGATGGTTTAAGGGACCGGCATTTCTATACCTCTCCGAAGATCTGTGGCCCCAGCATTTCATAAAAACCAATACCACTGAAGAGTTACGCTCCACCTACGTCCTAGCCCACATCTCTCTACCTATTGGGATAATAGACACTTCTAGGGTATCGAAATGGAGTATACTTTTGCGAACTGTAGCATGCTTGTACCGCTTTGTCAACAATTGCCGCTTACGAATTTCTAAACGCCCGATAGAAACCTTTCCGGCGACAAGAAATCAGCAGATCTGTTTGAAACGTACCATTGCATCGTGTAAGACACCGTTGAAGCAGGAAGAATTTCAAAAAGCAGAGCAGTTTTTGTGGAGAGCAGCGCAAAGCGAATACTATCAAGACGAAATTCGAACTCTGCTGAAAAACCGTGATCAAACGATTGCGGAATGGTCGCCAATCGAGAAAAGCAGCCCAATCTACCAATTATCACCATTTGCGGACGAGTTCGGAGTAATTCGAATGGAAGGAAGAACCGCGAATGCTATATATACGCGAATTTCGACGCGAGATTCCCGATCATTCTTCCCAAGGACAGTCAAATCACTCAACGACTTTTGGAGTTTTATCATCACCGTTGCGGTCATGCAAGCAAAGAATTGATTGTTAACGAGGTCCGCCAACGATTTGAGATCTCGCATTTACGTTCGGCTGTGGATAAAATTTCCCGAAACTGCGTGTTCTGTAAAGTAAACAAATGTAAACCCTCTCCTCCTCGAATGGCCCCACTACCCCAGCATAGACTGACCCCATATGTGCGACCATTCAGCTACGTGGGAATTGACTACATGGGCCCATTGGAAGTAACCGTCGGTAGGCACAAAGAAAAAAGGTACGTCGCAGTGTTCACATGCTTAGTCGTACGTGCCGTGCACCTTGAGGTTGCCTACGATCTATCGAGCGAATCGTGTATAATGGCGATCCGAAGATTCTCGCGAAGACGTGGGTCTCCAGTAAATATTTTTTCGGACAACGGTACCAATTTTGTGGGCGCCAACCGGGAACTTCAGAAGCAGATACAACAGATCAACATAGCAAGCGCTGGCACTTTCACAGACGCACGCACGAAATGGTCATTCAATCCTCCCTCCGCCCCTCACATGGGCGGGGTATGGGAACGAATGGTACGCAGCGTTAAAGAAGCAATGGCTGCATTGAACGATGGACGCAAATTAACCGACGAAATCTTATGGACTGTGCTAGTCGAAACGGAAGGTTTGATCAACTCACGTCGTCTCACTTACATGCCACAAGAAATAAATTCTCCCGAAGCATTGCCACTAAATCATTTCATCTTGGGTTTGCTCGACTGGGACACACGAGCCTCTAGAGCCACCGACGAATGTAGGACAAGTTCTCCGAAGTAGTTTTCAACGATCTCAACAATTAGCAGACGTTGCCTGGAAGCGATGGGCGAATGAATACTTTCCTACAATCAACAAGCGGACCAAGTGGCTGGATGACGTGAGATCCGTCAAGGTAGGGGATCTTGTTTATGTGTCGGAAGGCAAGAGAAGGTCGTGGATTAGAGGTTTTGTGGAAGAAACTATTCCTGGCAAAGACGGAAGAGTTCGGCAAGCAGTAGTGCGAACGGCATCTGGAAAACTAAGGCGTCCAGTGATCAAGCTAGCGGTGTTGGAGCTGGGTGGATCTACGGAAGACCCTCCTCTCGATCCACGGGGAGGGGGATGTTCTGGCAACACGACTTCTGAACCATCGCTTCCTAATGCAGAATCCAGCACTAAACGCACACTACGTTCCTCACAACAATGAGCCGCAATATAGTTTTGTGTAGATAACAATTCGTCGCTGTACGCTCTTATCAGTAAATTTCATAGCGAACGTGATTCGTTTATTTTCTATTAAATTTGTCCTATATAGTGCTAGTGAGGTATTAACGCTAATTGAATTTGAATGATAACTAGCAGAATAGGTATTATACCGTGATACCGTGTCGCTGTAATTCGGACACTCAATTTGTTATTATATTTATAGGAAGCATCATTTAAGAGGAAAAGTGAAACTAGTCGAAACAGATATCAATCTTCGATAGTGTCGCTAAGTATGGACAATAGAAATTCGATGTTGCTTGTAATTTAGGTCGCATAGTTGGGTAGGAAGCTACGATCACACCGTGTAGTCTACTGTCGTAAAGAAAGGTTTAGGAGAAACCAAATGTAACATGCCCCTAATCTAACCTAAAACAACGGCTAATAAAGACAATCTAATTTTAGCTTTGAGCTGCACTTACAACGAGCTGCTGAAGGATTGTTTTTTCTTCCTCCTTACAGTAAAAGTAAACGTTAATTTTTCAGTATTCCAAGTTCTCTTGGTTGGTAGATTGAAACTTTTGAAATGATTCGGCCTTTTGGGGTATGCTAGAACATTTTCGGCCTTCTGTGGTTCGGCCTTTTGTACTGATCCCGCAGTCTTGCAGTGATTCTATTTACTTCGTTTTCCGCAAGGAGAAATCTTTGGCTACTGTTCATTGAATTCGATCAAATAATAAACAAATCTACCTTTTCTCCAGCGAATGAGAGATAAATTTTACAGTTTACTGCTGGAGATCCGATTTCGGATTCAGTAATGATTACCCTGGAATGAGTTTTGAACTGTGATATCCTCAAATAAATTACATTTGTGCTTATCATACGTCTCGTGTGAGATTAGACGTTTCGAATGAATTTAGAGACGATTCCCCTTGCCCACATGAATTGCACACTGGTCTCGCATGAGAAATGTCGAATTCGACGAGAAGTAGTATAGGTACAATTGTATCGGATTTGCAATGTGATGTATTTATATTTATTAATAATCTTGCTTTAATATTACATGCTGTCATATATAGAATGTGAATCATTTCAAGTACAGTTTAAAAACATAGAAAAAAAAGAAAAACATCAACAGCACATTTGTGTTTCATCAATCAGCAACTAACAAATTAAACTGCTCCGATTTAGGAAGTAACTCTTCGCCGAATAATATCCGTGTTATGCGTAATGTGTATTTGTCATTCTCTTTTTCATTGCACTTTATCTTTGTTTTAGCTTGTTTTATTTCATTGCTTTTTGAAAGACAGAAAATATAGAATAAAAACGACTGTTTTGTGTAAGTAGTCGGAGTGTGGTAAAGATTGCAAATTGTGTATTTTTTCTAAGCATAATTTATAACTGATTTCTCAAATCAGCTTTCATAAATGGCACTTTATCAATACGTACTCTAAATGTACGATTTGATTAGCGCTTTTTGCTCTTATAATTGTCGATAACATAGGTCCGGGATTCTCCTCCTGGAAAGAGCATGTGTTTAAGGTACAGATTCTTTCAATTTTGTCACCACTAACATTTTTGAAACATTCAACTTTTTTCATATTCATACCTCCACTTGCAATCCACTTTTAGATAACTCTTTGCCATTTGTGAATACTTTTTTTTTTCTTCATTTGACAATTTAATTCTTTTTATACTTTTGTCTATTTTTAGTGTGTTTATTACGAACTACGCATGAATATAAAGTGAGTTTACTTGTTGTTTTCATTTTCGTATCAGAGGTAGAATATTTGTCGGTTGCTTTGTATCGTTTTAATTCAGTTAATGTTTTCATCATACGCAATTTTTGTTATAAGAGACAAAATTTGTATTCACTTTACGATACTTGGTTGAATCACTTGGATACTTAACCGTTTTGTTTTTTAAGAGTTAGCGTAAAACTTGTGTAGATTGTTATCTGTATAAATAAATTTATTCATGGTTTAGTTGCTAAGTATACATGTTTTCATGCTTATCATAAACATAATCTACTAACAAATCACACGTTACTTCCTGTTTTTGCTATCCGTTAAAGACGACATGCTGTGATTGTACCGAAAACAGTGTCTTGCTTTATATTTTAACGCAGTATGTTCAGAAAAAACATCACCAACTCAGTGTCGCATAGATGCTTTTGTAGTTTCAAAGCACAAGGGATATAGAATATCTCTATTGAGTAACTTTTGCACTAAACGTCTCAACGGATAGTACGTACATAAGTCTTATATTCTAATAAGCATTTAATATGCGCAACACTTTTTGTGATCACTACTCCTACATGTACATATCACTATAAACCAAACAATAGTTCCATCACGATTGAAATAGGTAGGAAATATTCTACGCATTTGGAAATTTAACTTCCAAATCAGTAACCTTATGTGATAGGCCCGGGTTATTTTCACTTACTTTTATAATATTTTCTTAACTCTCAAATATAGAATTTGATAATTCCCCGTTAGGATACGGCAGACACGAAGACATTTATATAGAAGTGGTATTTGAAACGTGCCGTGGACACGTAAAAAGGCTTTTATAGAATTCAATTGCAAAACGTTCAAATATTTATGATTTTATCTCAGTTCTTGTGGTTGGACAATTGATTCTTTTGTAATAATTCGGGCATTTGTACTGGTCTTTCATAGACAGCAGTTCATACTTAACTACTTGTAACTTGTCCATCACACCTTAAGCTTTAAAAAATAACTTGTCCATGTCCATATGCGCCCAAGTTTCCCGAACAACAAGTAGGATGACACTGATTTTGATTAATTTTTCGATGGAGCAATGGTTTTTGCCAAACTGATAACTTTCTTTCCCTTAGGAAGATAATTATGGTCATAGTATTCGATACGCCTCGATTCCTCAACGGTTCGGCCCAATGATATTGATAATGGTACCTACACTTCTGCTAAATTGAAAAAAAAAAACAACGCAGTGCGAAATCCGCTAGAGAAAAACGAATGCAATATGTATAGGTAAACGAGAAAGGCAAAACCATCTGCCCATCTAAGGGCCGATGTCCACGTAGCGGTTTTTAATCTGCGTGCACGTCGCGTCCACGCAAGATACCCAGAATCAAATGGACTAAGGGAACGGCCAGAGTAGACGCGAAGTGCGACACGAAGTGAGATTTATCTTGAAAATCATATAGGTACCACTACTGTTTAATTTGGTGTCAAAATAATTTAAATAGAAGGGAATCATAAACATGAACCTTATGTTCTTCACGCAGAATGAAAGTTTTAAAATCATCGATTTATTTGTTATATTAATCGATTTATTTGTACCTATTTGACTTTACATAACTAAGTGTTATGATAACTTGAAATGGCTGCGTCCCAGAAACGAAAGATTGATATGAAACATCGCGTGTTCAATAAAGATTGGCGAGATAAGGGTTCTTTCTCAAATTACGTGACGCTAAATTTGTTGATTTTGGACCACTCCCTCGTAGCATTTTTTGTATGAAAGGTTTAATTTTTTTGTATGAATCGTAACGCTCGGCCGGAGCCCCTCCTTCTCCCTACAGCGTTACGTAATTTGTGGAAGGACCCTACATTTTTTCATCGCGCCGATCAAAAGGAAACCGGCTCTTCCAGACAAGTCGTCGCGATTCTATCGGTGGATTGCTGCCGGCAATATTATATTTACGGTTCCATATCTACGGCCACAGAATCGCAGTCGCCAAGCGATAGAATCGCGTCGCATGTGGGAACCTTTGCTTAATTTTACCACAAATTGTTGCTGTGTTGAAATAATATGATTTGAAACGACACTGCGAGATCAAGTGCGTGCACGCACCATAATATGCGCAGTTAGGGAAATGCAAGTTTAGTCAATTTATACGAATTGTAGAAGGTAAATATCCGCCAGAAATGGTTTCCATATTATAGTAATATTATCATATTATAGTTTGAGAACTATATTTGGTACAAAAAAGTAGAATAAATAGGAAATTTTACATTGCACCTTTAATATATGCCTAACTTTGCGCAGGGGGAAGCCCATATGGCATAATGAGTTAAATGTCAAAGGCCAAAGGTTTGTCAAAGGTTTGATATAACGACCATTTAGCATAATCGTTATGGAACGTACACACGCTCAAGCAGTTTGACCAACATGCAGCACGAACAATCAATTTATTCGACCAACAATATCACACACGAACGACCGAAGCGCCAACTTGAGCACCAACCATCAAAAATATATGGGGGTTTGTGCAACTTCACTACAAATGCTCAAACATTTTTGGCGAACCTTGACTCCGCCCTCGACAACTCAAACCAAAATCAAACCGTTTTATTTTTTTCAAACCGAGCCGCCAACTGTCAAATGATTGTTTGAACAACTTTACAGCAGCAATCGAAGCGTTTTCTTGGGGGCGGAGTCAATGTTCGTCAAACTGCTTGACTGGTGTGTACGCTGCATTAGAAAGATGCGTCAAATACAGTGAACCATTTGGCACAACGACTATTTGCCTTATTGTCTACAACAAAATACGTGAAGTAGGGGAACGGTTCGGGACTTCATCCCATAGCTCCTATTTCCATCCCATCAAAAACAAAGCAATTAAAAGGAATTTGATTTGTTTCTTATTTTTTGTGATTTTTTCACTAGTGAGCACGCTTGTTGGCAAAAAGAAGCGACGAGATTGGTGCTGTATTACTTTGTTTTGCGATGAGATGAATATATGTTTAGTGAGATGGAAAACGGAACAGTTCCCCTATATGATTATGATTCCATTTTTAGAAGTACCTATATGTATTTTCCAGGAATACGGCAAAGGAGTAGATGACTCTTTCTTCAAAAGTATGTATTCATTTGCCCAGAATAAGGCGAACAATATATGATTCCTGAAAGTACGCATTTGCCCGGATCGAGGCATGATGATATGCCTTCTTCAAAAGTACGCATTCGACCGGAATAAGGCAAAGGAGTAGGAGCACCTCTTCTTTAAAAGTAAACATTTGCTTGGACTAAGGCAGAAGAGTAGATGACCTCTTTTTTTTTACCTAAAATTGGCTCGTGACTTGAAAAGGTTGGGCAGGCCTGACTAGACCATCTACGAAACACTCACAGGGGATAAACAAAATGGTTCAGATAGGCAAAATGTTGTCGAAATTCAAATTAGCATTATTCGATATTAATCGGATAATATTCGATTCAGATTATCTTTAACAAAGTTATGCTGCTTTGAATTTCGACGAAATGTTGTCTATCTCCACCTGTTCATCTAACCTCTGTAAATAAACAACACTAGAAAAAAAATGAATCATTCTGATATAAACATACATTTTTAATTTGTTCAAATTAATAAGATTAAAACATTTTTCATAAAAAAAAGTTACTATTTTCTCACATAAACGTCTAATAATTGATCATGTTCGATCCTAGCATTCACCCTCCGTGTATATGAGTGGCAAGTCTCCAAATGTTAAAATATATCAATCGACTAACTCGCAGTCGCAAAATTATGTTTTTAAAAAAAGGTTACTTTACACATACTGAAGCAGCAACAGGATTTGAATTTTACTCTATACCACGGGGGCCATCGATCGGCATTTGGTGCAATACTTCATCCAAAAGCTGAAGCGCTCGGTGCAGATGCACCTCCACCCAGCAGGGTGTTTCCTTGATGGATTGTCTGGGATAGTCGGGTCCCCAGCCCTTGACGAACGACAATCGGAGAATGCAAAGCCTTCGCAAATCATCAACTCCTATACCTGCAGCGGCCGATAGGTCTGGAAAAAAAAATCAAACGGAATTAGAGATATTGTTATGTTTTACCCTGGTTGTTACTCACTTCTCGGAGCACCAACTGCCAATCCGGAAACGCCAGCCACTGCAGCCGCTTGCATTTGTGCTGCTTTTTGAGCGCTTGTGGCCAACGATTGCATTTGCTGATGACATTGGCGGAGATCGAATACCTGAGAGATAAGTAAAAATGAGTAAAACATAACCAATACTTGCACTAGTGTCATCTTATTATACCTTTATGCAAGCCGCAGGATATATTTTATGAACAGCATCGCCAGGTGTGCGACCAGCTTCCCGATCCAAATAGTAACTCTGTACGAACACCGAATGGTCACTGAGGCATCGTAACCAAACATCTCCTTCTCCGCGCAATTCCAGTTGCACTCCTTTACCGATGTGTAATCTGAAATTTATAATGAATAATTATTCAATTTAAAAGTTGCATACTGTTTATTGGGTCAAGTTTTCCACTTGAAAACCACGCGTTGCAATTAAGGGCATTGGTTCTTCAATTTTACAGTTCGATACAAATGCATTTCAACAAATTGTATAAATTAAAACTTATTGAACAGTTGGCGCTGTAATTTACAACTAAATAAAGAAAAAAGTATTGCAATGACCTGCTTTCGAATCAAACAATGTTTTAACTTGTTCAATTTATATTGAACATTCTAGCAAAGACAAGCTTGGTGTTAACAACATAAGCATGATACAACTTACCTTGCTTTTTCGCTTTGCTCCGTTCGATGCACGTTGCTGAGTGCACCCAAGCAGAACCGATTTCCACCAGACGGATCAACATACCCATCGACAGTTACATTCGGACGGTTCGACGGCACTTTAAACATTTCCCCTACTTGGGTATCGAGCTCAAAATAGGCGACCGAACACCAGTATTCCGGTGCCGGCTGTCTAGACAGGCGTTGCTGGTTCGGTAAATCCTGCATTTGACCTGTGCTTGATCCACTGACACTGCCAGGGCCACCACCTCCATGTTGCCAGTACTGTTGATGGCCACCCTGCTGCCGTGGATCTAATGCTGGCGGTTGGATTGATTGCGTATACGTTAGCGTGTTCGCACCAGACCAAGTGGCAGTACCGGTCTGATGTTGACCGTATTGCCCCTGGCTGGACGATTGTTGTGACTGTTGCTGAGGAGGAGGTTGCTGTTGTTGCTGATGCTGTTGATTGTTTGGCGGCTGCTGACTGTAACCATTTTGTTGCAGGTGTGGGGATACAGGCGATGTGGCAGAAATAGAATTTTGTACGCCCATATTGGGACCGAGTTGGGGATCACCGGCCAACGTAGGATCAACAGTGCTGTTGGCATAGTATTGTCCTTGTCCGTCGGCGTTTAGAAGATTAGGCTGCGATGAGCTTCCTATCAGTCCATTTCCGCCGTTTGACATTTGCGGGTTTGGTTGAGGGGGCTGAGGAGGGCCTTGTGTTGGCCCTGGTTGAGGTGGACGTAGGGCACCACTATTGGCTAATCCGATCGGATTGCCTAGAACGGAGGCTAAAATAAAAGATGTACCTATTCGTTTTTATATCGTCTAATCATAATAAAGGGTTATTGATAGGGTAAGCTAGTATTTACTTATTTATCCGTTGAAAGCAAGCAGTGATTAATAATAATAACCCGCGGTGATTATCATTACTTGATAAAAAGTATGTTCAAACTTCTAATTTTACCATGGGAATATTGTATATGACGTTTCACATCAAGGGCGTACACAGAGGGAGCAGGAGAGGGCCCTCCCCTAAATGATGAAAGGAATGTACGGTATACTTAAATCTAATACAAACATAGGTATACACGAGAGCAAATTTGGGATCTAATCAAGTTTAATTTTTTCTAAAAATTTCCGAAAATCAGAAAACCTAGGATTTAAAATGTATAAAAGTTCCAAAGAACTTGGGCGGGAATCATTCTCATGCAATGGCGGGTATAGAAAGGTTTTCAATTAGGTCGATACAAATATAAAAAAAAAACAATTAGGCCCAAAAATTATATTTTGAGGGGGCAACAAAAAAATGGATGATTCTGAGGATTTTTTTTGAGGACAGCCCAATTTTCTGGCTACGCCATTGAAACTACGTAAAACAGATTATAAGATAATTAATTTGATTACCTATGTTACTGGTTAAAGCATGAGTGATTCAAATTATAACTTTTTCGCTCTTCCCAATCTGTAAGACAGTTGTTGTTACGAAAATCAAATTGTTCAAATTGTTTGGCAACAAAGACGATTTATTCACTTCCTAAATTTCCTATGTTGCCAATATTTTTAAAGCTCAATGAGCAACGTTGCTCAACTTTTTTCATAGTAATTTTCATATAAACTTCAAACCACGCGTGCTCAGTCAAATTAAAACTAAATTAGAGAGGATTATTGAAACAACTAATATGTACCATCGTTTAAGCATACACCGAGAAAATTCTTTATATTGAATATATTTGTCGCACACATAAATTTTTGCAATTTGGCGACCCAAATATATGCAATTTGTACCCACACATAAATTCAATAACTGCATATTAGAGACCACACATACATTTTATTTGATTTTAGATTATATTTGTACTTCGCGTGTAGAGTGGTTATGTGTGCACTAATTAGAATCATGAATTAAATTAATGGATTTTTGCCAATAAAAATGTGTGGAATTTTTGGCGCGCATAGAAAAACTTTCAATTAATAACTAAGGAAATGCTAATAGAATACTAAGTTGATAAGCAGGCCAAGTTCCAGTTTGAATGTAGAACCATTGAAGAAGAAGAAGAAGCATAAAAATCTTTTGATTGTTTTTTTTGGTACTTATACATAACATGTATATGTTTTATACTTATACAAAAATGTACAATCACAATTATGATGTTACTCCAATTAGGCACAAGAGGTCCCAACCAAAGCCATGTTAATGGGAATGGGGAGTTTGACTGAACATTTATTTGATTATGTAGTTATTCTTTCGTCTTCTTTGTTTGTTGCGTTGTAAGGTTTAAACGGATTGATTGGAATACGTTGGATTCAGTTGAAATAAATATAAACTGAGGAGTCTCACCGGGAATACTCTCACGAGTCCACATGAAAGTAGATTTCCCTACCTATTTGGCGCGTAAGTGGACTCTGTTGTTATGACATTCTGATCGCGCGCGTGACGAAACACCCTTACAGGCATTTCCAATAACCAAATGTGTTTACTTGTTTGACAAACATCTGGGCTGAAAAGAAATACCTTCGAGTTGACTTGATGGCCTTATATGACCTATCTCAAGAAAGGGCACAGACTGGAGTGTGCTAACTATCGAGGTAAACACTCTTCTATACCGCCTACAAGATACTCTCTCGAATTTTGTTTAGTGGACTTCACCCGTTTGCGGAACACTATGTCGGCGAATACCAAAGCGGTTTTTGAGAAAGACAATCATCAACGGACTAGATGTTTACTCTGCGAATAACATCTTCTGGGAATAATCTAGCGGACCCATCTGTTTTTAGACTTTTTTCTACGTTGAATAAACACATAGATTTGTCTTTATTACTGCATATAAACCCGTAGATTTGTCTTTATTAATGGATTTTGCCAAAACTAGGAGCCCTCCTTAGCCATGCGGTAAGATGCGCGGCTACAAAGCAAGATCATGCTGAGGGCGGCTGGGTTCGATTCTCGGTCCGGTTTAGGAAATTTTCTGGTTGGAAATTTCCTCAACTTCCCTGGGCATAAAAGTATCATCGTATTAGCCTCATGATATACATGATATGATATGTCAAAATGGTAACCTGGCTTAGATACCTCGCAATTAATTTAATAGCTGTGGAAGTGCTTGATGAACAATAGCTGCGAGGCGACCAATGTAATACCAATGAAGAAGAAGTAGTGTACAGGAATAACAAAAAAGCATTGAAATACTTTTTAAGATGTCCTAGGCCATCTAAACTGTTCTGGGGCATTTTTTTTTCTTTACTAAATTTGAAAAAAACGTCAAAACTTACGACGGAACACTTTAACACGCTCAAAGTCATGTGATTGGCCCAACACAAAACGAGAAGCTATATCTAGGAGCCCCTGCAGCTTGATGCAAACTGACGATTTATCAACGACAACATATATTTTCATATCGTCTGCATATAATATGAAGTAGCCTTTGCCAACATTGAGGACTACATCGCTCAAGAGAGCGACAACAACAATGGTCCAAGAATGTTTCCCTGTAGAAAAACATACCCCTTGTGAACCATTCCGAAACGAAGGAGCCTATTTTAGTAGCTATCTATCTATCACACAGATATGACCTAAACCAACCAAAAATCCCAGAAAGTGACTCGAGACATCATGGAAGTCATGGTTGATTGAATAGACCATGTGATTCAAACTCCAGGGTAATTTGAAAATTTTATAACATCTCATATGTCAAGATTTGATATGGAAATGAAAGACAAATACTTGGAGGACATGCTGATGTTGACACCGCGACTAGGAACACCATGGAAGTCGTGATTGATTCGGCAGACCATTTGATTCAAACTCCAGGACAATTTGGAGATTCTACAACATCTCATATGCATGGTTTTGAGATGTGAATGAAAGACAAATACTCGGAGGACATGATGAGGTTCATACCACGGCTGGTTACATCATGTGAGTCGTAGTTGATTCGGTAGACAATTTGATTCAAACTCCAGGAGAATTCTCATATGCGAGAATTTGAAAAATACTCGGAGGACAAACAAATAAGCAATGAATTAAATCAACTACTCAGTGAACCGAGTAAAAAAACAAGTTTCTGATAATGTTGCCCGGTAGCTCCACCGTGAGTCCTAAACCGTTTCGCAAAATTTATTCGGTTCACCTATTTTTCAAACAGAAATCCCAAAATTATAAAACTTCAACAATTTACCATGACTTCGAAATAAAAAATTCGAAACTTTATTCAAAAATTCTCACCGCACTTACAAACAATTCAATACCAAATTTTAAAAACGACTTATCTGCTATTGTAAACAAATATTCAAACATCGATTTGACAAATCTGATAGCAATCCCACGTAAACCAACACTTTCAATACGTAGGTGAAGGCTTCTGCTAGCTGTTGATGGTGTTGGTTTGAGTAGGAGTGCTATCAGATTTGACAAATCGACGTTTGAATCTTTGTTTACAAAAGCAGGTAAGCCGTTTTGAAAATTTAATATTGAATTGTTTGAGATTGGCCAATCACTAAATTGTCAACTAATTTTTCTTCATGCGCATAATTTTCTTCACCCTTGCATGCTTTGGGTACTCACGGTACAGCTTCTCCCGATCCAGACGAACTGGAGGTTGAGCTTCACCCGCAATTAATTTTTTTCCTATTTTGTCACATGTCCTATTTTATCACCTCAAAATTAACCAGGGGGGGGTGAAATCGGGATATTACTGTATCTGGTAAGACATCCTTATTCGTTCGTGAATTTTTATTTATTTTCAACCTAATCTCGAAAATGATTTTAGAAATCTCATATACCTAGTTTACTTATGCACACATTTTTTACTAGGGTTAGTCAAAAAACTTTGCTCAGAACATATCTGTTGTATTGTAGGCAATACGAAAAATGCCATTTGAGTGTATTCATATTTGAATAAATCAAGCTTAATTAAACCTTCCCATTAGTAGCCCCAATTTAACGATTGTTAGTTTCTATTCGATTCAGTAGAGCTAGTGTTAGTCTGTTACTTAACAACAACAAAACAAAGGTTGTCTTACAATGCGGCAGAGACGATGAAAGCCGATTAAGCGGAGCGGAGCTGGGGGCAGACGCGGACGAGTTTTGACTGTTCATCCAACTGCCGTTACCGTTTCGAGGTTGCTCCGATGGTTCCATTTTTGGTATTGGTCTTGGGGCACTACCCGGTGGAGGTGGGAACATGCTGCCCATTTGTGATGGGTCTAATCAACGGAACGTAAAGTGCGAAACAAAAAACGAAATAATAACAACAGAAGATGTTGAACTGAATTACTGAATGAACTAAATTGAACATTTTTATACCTGGAACTTGTTGGTGCATACCCATAGCTCCGTATCCTGAGCCCGGCACCATCGTAGGGTGATGTTGTATCGTTCCAATTTCGTTGCCATCAATATCCATTGACCCAGGAACAACTGAACCTGGTGTGTACTCATCTTTTATTAAACGACTTGGACCAGTCTGTAGTGTTAATCCAGATAGGTCTGCAATGTATCAAACGCAACTTAACATACTGCTAAGAATACCCACTAGAAATTTATATTCCTACCAATTCCAGGCGATACCACCCGTTCATAGTGGTACGGATTGACGCAAACTGAGTCGCATTTGAGATCGAACGCGAATTGGCAGTACTTGACGTGCTTCAGTTCGTTTTTGTGGAGATCTGGCCAGCGCCATATACGAGCATAAATCACATGTGGGAATCCCTTGCGCCCCGCAACCTAATGATCAAGGTATACGGCAGAAATATTGTATTCATAGTGCTTAGCAGCGGCAAACTTATGCCTTACCTGTAATCGGCCATCGAGAGTCCTTTGGATCGTAACGCACTTGCTAGGATGTGCCCCGTTTGTGGTAATAGCCGTGATCAATGAGTCCAGCTCATCACGTTTCTCTTTGAGTTTTTTCACCAGAGATTCGATGGCCCGTTTGGCGAAGCCTTCGCTTTCGCCACCCTGCCGGTGACACATAAGCGAATGGACGATGCTGAGGCAGGCATCTGCGCTGGTCGGGGCAGTGCTGGGCATAGAGGACATGTCGCGGACAACTGGAATATAAGATAATAGAGAACATAGGTTAGGTAAAAGTTTATGTTATGATTAATACAAAGACATGTTGATTAGGGGATCATACAACAAAGCCGCGAATCGGCTCTCTTGAAAACCTAGTGATTTTTCAATGGCATGAGCTGCGAGAACCATGACACGCATAGGCCTGTCTATGACAACAGAGTCATTTGATTTTGACATCACATTTTTTTTAAGTTGCCTAATCCACGTAGAAAACTGGTTAGATCCCAGAACTGGAATAAAAAATTGCGTAAAAAAGTTCCCAAGAAAAACGTTTAGATTCCAAAATCCCCCTAATAAAGTGTCTAGTCTCACAATAAGTGAAGAAATGTGATGTATATGCACATATATGTATGTATCATAAGAAAACGATAATCATTCTATTTAGGTAACATAAACGTGCCGAACGTTTTGGTAAAATTGAATGGGGTCTATAGTTCAGCTGGCCATGCAGTTTGTAGTTTCAACGCGTGCCATCTTCTTGTATCTCCAATTTCCACCGACTTTGATTGAGACAAAATGTCAATCTTCTAAACTGCCCCATCGTGGTACTAATTTGGTACTCTTCTGATAGTTTCAACTATTTGGAAACCATCTCTTGCATAACTTCGCTTCGTACGTGCATGCCATCCTTGGTTAAAAATATACCAGGTAAAGTGTTCTGCTCATTTCTTTCACGCGAACCAATAAACCATTGCGATCTATTGCTTCTACAAAGTGTTGCGTTTATTTCCGCCAGAATATTCGTGGCTTAGACGATGCTAACATACTATCGGTTCTGAATGACTTTGCATCCTATAAATTACACAGGATTTTGTTTTTACACGATTTTTTTCGCTCGTATTTTTTATCGTGTGACTTCAATTTACCACCAAAATTTTCACAAAACATGTTTCAAAAAATCCAGAATAAATAAAAAAATCACATGATTATCAATATGCGTTTAGCATGAGTGGAAAATTGAAAAAATGTAAATCGTGTAAAAACAGAATCCAGTGTACAGCATACTTCAGTGGGCTGGTCACTATATGCGAATGTCGGAAGAAATAAACACGAAAACCATATTCAACGAAGAACCGGATAGAGGCAACAAGACTGCGACTTGTTGCGAGCAAATCGAATAATGCTAAGTACCGAAAAGTGTGTGTGTGGGCCGAGCTGAGTCGATTGGTGTATAACACTATGGGTCTCCGAGCCTTCTATCAAAAGTTCGGTTTTGGAGTGATCCTATAGCCTTTACGTATACTTTGTATACGAGAAAGGCAAAACCATTTGTTTAAAAAAAAATCTTACATGTTGGGAGAGGGGTTGAAAACGTAATGCTTACGTAATAAGCGTACGGACACTCCCTAACAGGAATTGGGCTGCACCAGGAATTGTTTTTGAGCATAATTTCTGGTATAAAAAAACTCCCTAACCCCGAGAAGTTACCAGGATTCTTATTTTATTCAGCATACTTCATATGTACAATTATTTAAAAATAAATATGTGCAAAAATGGTGTCCCACATTAATAGGTACCAGGGTTTCCAGAAATCGATCTCATTAGAAAACGAACAACGATAAAAGAGAGGCAAAAACTGTTTTGAATTATTACAAGCCATGATAGCAAGTTTATAACTTGTATACAAGTGCGAAAAAACAAAAACGGATTAAGCGGCCCCAACCGAGAAGTGATGATATCTCGCTCATTTCGCGTCGGACACTATCTTTTTTTTGCACAGCTGTGTAAAGCAAGTTTTAAATCCATCATCAGGAGGACCAGTTCCCCCTGCGTTTGAAGCTTTTTAAAAGAAATTTAGCATGGGGTATTGACGATTAAAGGTTGCATGAAGAAGAAGAAGTCGAAGGATGATATCTGAAAAATATTGCACGGGGAAGCATACGGGAAGTTTTTTAAAACTCTTCTCAAAAATTCTAGGAGCAATTTAATTAAAAACGGAATGCAGTACGGGGTTGGACTTTCCTTCTACTGCATAATAAACGCAATTTTTCGATTTTAAATTTTTTTTTTCTGATATCATACTTGATACACAGTATAAGAAAAGTCCAACCCCGTACTGCATTTCGTTTTTAATTAAATTGCTTCTAGAATTTTTGAGAAGAGTTTGAAAAAAATTTCCGTATGCTTCCCCGTGCAATATTTTTCTAATATCATCCTTCGACTTCTTCTTCTTCATGCAACCTTTAATCGCCAATAGCCTCCCGATTCAGTTCTTTATCATGACAGCTTGCAAAAAAAATCTTTCACGGAATGCTACATATTGTAAATGTATACAGAGAGGATAAGTGAGAGATTTTCTCATTCGCTTTTGGATTCAATCCCTGATAGATACATTCAGGCTTGACAAAACTCCTCACACTCGCTAGAGTCAAATAAAATCATCATCAGCAAAATCCTGCCTTCGCATCCTCACAATTGAGTGGAAGCGTAAAAAAGCAGAGACAGAGGTACAAAAAAAAGTAAAGGGTTGTATCAAATATACAACCGCAAATTGAACGTAGAATTACGTATAGTGCAATACTGGATGCGAACTTTGATCATCAACATTTTGTGCGTTGCTAATAGCCGGAATGTAGGCAACTTACTGTTAAATTGCAATTTCAACATTGGTTGGCAAAATTGAATTTTTCAATAATTAAATGCATTGAATCAATTGTTTTCAAAAGTTGTAAAGAATCTTATAGAGTTTGTTGATCGACTCATACCAAAATCTCTGGAATCCATTGAAAAACGGCTGAGTTATTGGCTCGTACTTCCTGACCTCTTTTCGTGACGATCCCAAATTTAAAACTTTGAAATGACCCCCCCTGTCTTACCGAAAGACGTAATTCTACGTCAAAACAGAGTGAGGAAAAGCAAAATAAGAACACATGTGACTGAGGCGTCGGGAGAAAGAGCACCCATCGAGCCTCCGGAGCGACGAATTGTATGTGAACAAAATCTTGGAGGCTATTTTGAGTGTGAGTGAGTGACGTACCACAAGAAAAAGACGAACAGATAGACTCGCTCTTGTTTTGCGACGCACAAGCTCGGATTGAAAGCTTTTCTATGCCCGCCATTGCATGTGTATGTATCTTGTGTGGCAAGTACAATAAATACACTATGCCCAGGGTGTCGAGAATGATTCCAACCCGAACACATCCTAGACCGGAACTGAGAATAGAACTCGCCATCTCCGGATTGGCAATTCTACGCCTTGCTCGCAAGGCTACTGGAGACCCCAAGACCCCTTATAATCATATAAAGTGTTCAAATGTAATTTACTTGTATGCTAAGGAGTATTTTCACATCCGTCCACCCGTTTGATTAATAACAAGCACCTGCTTTCAAACGCCGGTTTCGACTCAAATTACATCTTACATTTCATGAGTAACTCAAATAGTTCATCCTTAAGATCTTCCTTACTGGAAACCATAGAAAATATAATCAAATTAGACTACTTGAACGTTACTTATAGAGGTTTATATCATGCTTAGGATTGAATTAAAGCATTATTTGGAAAAATTTGGCCATTGCATGAGTATGTATCTTGTGTGGTACTTGCCGCACTCGCCATATCCGGATTGGCAATCATGCTATTGGAGACCCCCATTTCCATTTCCTCAAGATGGAACATCTATTATAATATTGGTAACATAACTTTGCTTCGAAGTAAAGATCCGATGTATAAAATTGTGTAGAAGAAATTTTAGTGACCGATTCATATTAGCGGCCATCTTAGATACCGCACCAACCTTGTCCTTAATCGTCAGAAAATGAACAGAATAGTTTTTTCGGTAGTACAACATATCTCAAGCCCTTCAGTCGATATTTTGGTACTGCGAACTTAACGTTTCTACGATAAACGCGAGTTAATCCACGAAAATGTGATTAGTGAAGACATAAATACATGTTCTGGCAAGGCCTGCTCTTTTTCCAGACCTGAACTCAATTTCTAGTGCTTAGGATCATAGGGGCGTAACTGTATTGGTATTGATCGATTTCATATTTCGTTAATAACTCAATGATTTTAAAAGCTACAACCGTGGTTGTTGCTACTGGTGCAAGATGCAACCACCCTTTATCACCCCAAACCATTAAATCTTCTTAAATCTACAGAAATTCGCTACATAAGAAGAAAACATCGACGAAGATAAATTGATCAATGCAGTTACACCCCTATGAACCTAAGCGCGAGATTTAGGATGTTTGCTTCATGACAATTTACAATATATATGACATCCTAAAGGAGTATGTAACTGTTGTGTAATTCATGAAAGTGGTCAAACAGCACGAGGCACCGGTAGCGGGTGGAATCTCAAAAACCTTAATATTCGATTGTAAAACGCATGAAAATGGCGTACAAAACGGAATTCAGTAATGCTCTGATGAACAATTAACTTTTTTGTATTGATAAAAACTTGATTTACTTCAATAAATCAAAGATTTACGAGAAAAACTAATTTTTGTTTAATTGTAAGGTAACTTTACTTTTTAGCAGTGCACTAAGTTGGATAACACTTATATGAAGGTTCAATCAAAGTTAATTGCCTATTTCCGGGGATTAAACCACCCGACTTGGACGTTAATTTACAATGTTATGAAAACTCATATGTGAATATGTAAGTTATGTGGAAGACATTGATTTGGAAAATGTATTGGAGGCAGAGGCGTCGCGTTCGCATGTGCAACCTGTGCACTGCACAGGTAGCAATTTTGTCCCTAACATTCAAACTCTCGATAGATTTCTTGTCATTCTTATACAAATATATACTTGGATTATGTGCATTTATCATATTTTTAGTACAAATTTAACGATTAGGTATAGATACATAATCGTAAAATATGCACGGATTTTTAACAGGTGACATGTGACATGAGGCAACCGAAATGCTGCGATGGGGGCGCGTTATATTTTACTCCGCGATACCGAAACGACGCACCGCCACATGTTGTCGAACACGTGCACTTTCAGCAGAGAACGGTTTGCCATGCATCATATACACATTATTTTGTATGTGTAGGTCACCCGCTTTAACCGCAATCAGCGATGTATAGGTGGCCAAAGCGTTCATCGTATGGCAGTGCACGGTTTGGTGCCGATGCAGAAAAGCACATCGGTTTAGTGCCTACCGAGTAGGTACCTATACCGCTTCACACAGCGCATGCGCGTTTAGATGAAGAGCGCGCAAACGGAACAAAATAGAAAAAGAAAAGAGGCGGTGATTAAATAAATTTTCTAAAGCGTTCCACGATGAAAGTCGGGTTTCGAATAAGCTTATCGGATCAAAAGCGTTTTAATATTTCAAGTTGATTAGGATTTTGCAGGCTATAGACATCCCTATCTAACTCCCTTAGCCTAAAAATAGCCACCATGTCCCGGGCACAGTGTGCAGATAGACCGCTGTCAGTGTCAGTTGCATGAGATGTCAACAATCGTCAACAACACCAATGATTATAGCTTGATAATTAAAAATATCCACAACAATAAAAGAGCAGGATTTATTTTTAAATTCTGCTCAAGCTTTTCATGGTGAAATAAAAGACAAATTGTTTTTCTCCATGTAAGTAAAATCATAATTGATCATGTAGATAAGTTTTGAATCAATTAAATTCATTAGTCATATTTAATTAATATTCCCGATTAAAGTTGAATATTGAAGAAAGCTGAATTTGGATGTTTTATGATGTTAAGCTTTTTTAGATTTGACGTACGTTGCTCGGCGTTGGTGTTGGTGTTGGCTACGCTAAACATGAGCTCTTAGCATAGGGCTGGGATTTTGGCCTATGATGAATTTTTCGTCAAATCTAATATCCAAAATATTTAGGAGCTGTACGTATACCATGCGGACAACTTAGAGGGTTGAGGAGTAGAAAGAATGTCCATGGTTCACACAAATTGCATGATGAGATTATAGACACTATAGGTTCCATAGACGAGCTGAGGCGAAGGCGAGTGTAGCCAAACGAACTGTCAGTTAGTGTAGCCAAACGAGCATGACGTCACGATTGCAACCCAAGCAACGGAGCGTGTGACGTCAAATTCACGTGGTACACTGTGAAAAAGCGAAAAAATCACACGTAATCGAAATGACTCAACCGTTCCTGCGCTCGTCTATGGAACCTATAGTGTCTATAGATAAGATGTGTACGCTGATGGAGGGAAGAAAACATCTAAAACTGATCAACATCTGTCCACGTGGTATGAAAACAGTCCTTCGGAAAAAAAAGATTCATGAAAGGAATAAACTAAAATAGAATAATTAATAATTGAGGGATGTTTAGATTAAACAGGGCTGGTAGCGATGAATGCCGTTTAAAATAGTGACTTTAGTGACCAACGATGACGAAAAAAGTGACCAAATAGTGACTTTCAATTGCAGAAAAAGTGACCAAATAGTGACTTTTTTATGCAGTTTTGAACCGGGTATAGAAAAACAAATTGCATTAGCATTGTTTCGGTATAATTTGTAGATTGCAAACTAGTGTTTAATTATTGAAATCCTTATCTAGAATGAATAATATGAATGAATAATGAAAAGGCAAAAACAACAAAAGCATGAGGATTACTGCTACTGGCCACGCCCATCTTCATCATAAGGAGGGAGAGGATGGAAGCAAGAGGCCAGTGATTGCGACACTCTCATAAGTACCTCGGAGTTAGATATAGAGGATGGTATTCGTTGGATCAGCCAGAAGCTAGCAGTGTGGTACCTCATATTACGTAACACACCACCCGGCGTCATGGGAACGGGTAGTTAGTTACAAGTTGTGTCACAAAATTATGTTGATAATTACAACAACTTTTTTTGTTTAATATGAGCTCAAAGTTTTCTGTATAACAGCCAACGAATGATGTAAAATGATCTAATTGATTCCTAGACGGTGAACTATTTGGACTCACAAAGCTTATAAATCTTTGGTAGAACCATTTGTTTGAAAAATATAAAATAATTAAAATAATGCTTGAAAAATACGATTTTACCTGGTTTTACTGCTTTTACTATGGTTTAATAACAAATTTAAATGAAGTTTTTAGATTTTAAACCTGAGTTTTTAATTCTGAGGAAAATTTCGAAAATCCAATAAAACCATGATCTCTTATTAGCAATCTAGCTATTCTAAATTCTAATGAACTTTAAATTTCTAAACGGCAGAATTTGGTAATAAAGTTGATTAAAAATGTGTGAGTTAAAAAATCTTTTAAATCTAATTAGTTTTTTGTTTTATTTTAGATTTAAAAAAATCGATAAATTTATTCACCTCCACACTAGTTTTTTGGGTATCTATTCTTAATTTGTTAATAAACATAATCTTGTTATAAAAATTTGATATTTTTGAAATAATTTCAATCAAAAAGTTTTGAATTTAAGCAACTAAAAGTTTTAAATTTAGTGGCTTGTGCCAGATTTACTTCTGACATAACTTGTTCAGTAGCCGTTCGATAACTGCAACATGTTTACTTTTCAGTTAGCGAATGCCGTTCGATAACTGCAACGTATTTTAGATGTCAAACGGTTGTCAATCGACGTCAGATGCACTAAAAGTGAATCTGATTGGGCAGCGCAATGCAGCTGTCATAGAGGTTGACTTTTTTGTTGAAGATTAGCGGTCCGATAACTGCAAAACTGTTCCAACTATCGAATTGCAATTAAAAAGCATTTCAGTTAAAGCCTGTCCACGTTAAATTTTGGACACTGAGACAATGTCCAACTGATTCTTAGCCATTTTATCTCTTTGGACAAGAAGGAAAACCCGCTGAAAGAGTGGTGGTTTGCGAAAATTTTTAAAAATCGCGTTGGATGATGGGTGTCCGAAATTTAACGTGGACAGGCTTTAAATGACTTGCAGTTATCGAACGTCTACTGTTATTTAACAATCATAAACGGATTTAACAACCATTTAACAATCATAATGTACTTTTTGTTATCGACGCCCTTGTCGTTCATTACTCTTCCTGACGTTGAGATACATCAAATATCATTGTCATGTAATGAAACTGAGGCTGTTCACTATCTTTGTCACCGGAGGGTATTAACGCGCACCAACAGACGTGGTTCTGGTTCCGCTACTCCTCAATTCTTTAATTGATGTTAAACTTTCGCATTTTAATAAATTCCATTCGTGAAGGAAAAGATCATAGTTGATGTGAATCGGAAACAACCTCACGATTTTCACAACACACTTGGAACTTTTTTTATTTGTCATAAGACGAGTTTGTACAATCCCATTGAATTCCACCACTTAATTGTATCTTGACAGATACGTATTTCGACCTCAACAGTAAGGCCGTCAATTAAGTGGTGGAATTCAATGGGATTGTACAAACTCGTCTTATGACAAGTGAAGACATTCCACTAAAAAGCTCAAAATAATTTTCTTAACTTTTTTTATGCTTATTTCCCAAATTTAATATATTGCTATCAGATTCACGTTTGATTTGGTTGATGATAATAGTTGAAAAAGATTTTTATTTTGAACGTTTTTACAACAGGCAATGCAAAAATAGTGACTTTAGTGACCATTTTCCAAAAAATAGTGACTTTAGTGACTTTTGAATGCTAATAGTGACTTTTTAGTGACTAGAGTCAAAATAGTGACCAAGTCACTAAAAAGTGACTCGCTACCAGGCCTGAATTATAAACTTCATTGTACCGACCCTATTTTTCTGATATGTATGACATGCTAATTACAAATATATATTATCATTCATAATATAATTCAATTTTCTGAACACATAACGATCAAGACTTGTCTCATTCTACGAAATAACTTGAATTAAAATGAAAAGATACCGTTTCATTGAATAGATGTTTTATATGTCATATTGAATAATGCTTATGATTCCCAAGATTAGTTTGTTTTTCAATTTAACGCACAGTCACTTTAAGTTTTGTTTGAGTTTAATTCGATAAATGGGATGTAACTTATAAGCAGATAGACGAAATATATGGGATCGTTTATATTGGATGTGTCATTTCCTCAGATCAGGTTTTCTCAAAATAATTAACTTTGATACGAGCAGCACGAATAATCATCAACTCGTCATATTTTTCATCATTGAATTCTTAACTTTTTTCTACAACAAATATAATTTGGAAAAAGTACCACCGGCGCGTGCTTACTCGTAATTTTGATGCTGATACATTGACAGCTACATCAAACAACCGAAAACTGAAATACGCCGCTCGGTGCACAGGCTGAAGAATTGACCACGCGACGCCTCGGAGGTTACCACTATTCCTTCGATGGGACTCGAACCCATGACCCTTTAGTACGCTAGACTGGTGCTTTAACCAACTAAGCTACGAAGTACCTCCGTCGGCCTTCGCAACCTAGCGGCTACTGAACGAGCTCGAGATTCCCAAATTGGACGCATAGTCAAATCACTCGCAATCCAATCCACTTATACGGAAAAAAACAGAATAATCCACTTATAGCGGTGATGGTGCCTTTCTCGTGTATTATAAAATATAACTAGAAAAGCTCATAAGAGAGGTCAAAATTGCACATGAGGGAGAATGATTCTGTTATTTTCATCAATTCACAATTATTTGCATTCATTTCCGATCCGAAAATCCGATTTTGATTTTTTTTCCAGTGGGACCCTTGGGAAAAATAAGGAAACAAACAATGATTTTAAATAACTCCGGAACGCAATGGCCGATTGGGCCAATTTTCGATAGCGAAAAATTAGGAAGGATTCCGCGTCGAATGCAACCTGAAGACCGCTAAGTACAAAAAATCAGTGGCGTCGCGTGGAATAATTGGGAACCTGTTCAAAAATGTTCAACAATCAAATATCATTCTTAATAACCCTTCAGCACGTGCGCGGTGTGGCGCCACTCGTCGCTAGCACGCTTTGTTGCCATAGGCAACGTTCTTGCAACAAATGGTGCCCTACCAAATAACTATGACTGGCGTCACCGGTGACCATCGGAAAAATATCTTTATAAAGCTCACTTTTCGTTGTTGGCCGTTAGCAAGGGAAAAGCATCATGCAACCATTTGATAACCAATAAGTTTTCATTCAAAAAGTAAGGTTATGCACATCATTACAGCTATATTTGAGCCACATATGAGACATCCACATGCAGAGACATCCTCGAAATATATGAACTTGAACAAACAATATTGAAATAGAAGAGAACTACGTTCAAATAATTATGCTGAACCAAGCTGCTCCCCACGAACTAAGTCAAATATGTAACTGTTGTTACTACTGGCATTCGTATCATCTGTAGTTTTGTATTCCGCGCATAGTTGAACGACAGGAGAATATGTCTTTTGCTCGTTCAAATTTGAAGTTGAACGAGTTGCAACGAAATGTGAGAAGGCGTCGATATTATGCTCGCAGTGTGTTGCAGCACTTCGTTCCCAAACAGACGAATAGAGAAAATTTTCCTCACAATTCTCTCTCATATTTTCTTCTTCGTTCACGTCGTAAACTTGAACGAACTGCGACGCCGTTTCGTTGCAAGGTTTGTTGCATCGCTTCGTGTTCTACGCGTAGGTGGGCAGAGACAAAAAAACACGTGTTTTGATGCAGGAGTGTCTTTTTGTGCATTGGTAGGATACAAACAACCGAACGCCTGAATACAAAAAGGAAAGCTACATGTTTGCCTATGTTTCAAATGTGTTGACTGGTTCAGAAACAAAATTGAACGTAGCTGTTGCAACAGTTTTCTGCCAACCGGTGCAACTATGTTTTTGAACACAAGATCAAAATATAATCTTCATTAGTTGGCCTACCTGTGCAATGAACAGGTTGAACAGGCCGACCAGACGCCACTGCAAAAAATACATACATATATACATACACACATACAGACGTCACCTGAATTCGTCGAGCTGAGTTGATTGGTATACATATAATACAGTCGCCTCTTCACATCTCGATATTGAAGGGACCATCGAGATAGAAAGATATCGAGGAATGGAAAAAAAATGGGTACTAGATTCAAGAAAGCTCGTTGCTATGAAAAACGACAACAAAACAAATGTCGTTTACTGTTGTTGATATGTTTGTTATTGTCCAAATACGGTCTAGTAGCCTAAAAATTTGAGCATATCAACATAAGGAGAGTGAATCCTGAACAAAATATGATCACAACACATCGAGATAGGGAGGTTATCGAGATATAGAAAGCTCAAATGTGTGTAGATTGAAGGGACTGAGAAAACCATCGACATAGGGAGAGATATCAAGATGTAGAACATCGAGATGTAGAGAGTCGACTGTACTATGGGTCTCCGAGAATTCTATCAAAAGTACGGTTTTGGAGTGATCCTATAGCCATTACGTATACTTAGTATACGCGAAACGCAAAAATCAAAATCACTTTATTTTTAGGTATTCAGTTGAAGCTACCTGGCAGCAAGGCTAAACCCGAGCCTACGTTCCCCCTACTAGGACACAGATCGACAATGGATCGATGATGCGATGGCCACTTTAACATCGTGTGCAGTAGTTAGATCTTGAGCCGGAATAGTTTTTTTTAAATTAGCAGTTTTCCATTAATAGCGTTTGAATCATATTCCCAATTTTTATCAAACAAAAGAAGCTCAGAAAGATCGTTTACGTATTGATGACTGTGGTACGCGTTAAATTGTTATCAGACTCATCAAATCGACGCGGAAGCTTCTGAAACTGAATCAAAAGGACAAAGCGGGCCAAAGTTCAGAACAATTCAACTACAATTGTTTTAATCACTACATATTCTGATTTCAAGAGAACGCCGAGAACAATCTTTATGAGCCTGTGGTGGTCTTAACAGCATCGGAATCGCCCCCAAACCAGATTTCATAGGGACAGTTCCTTTATCAGTGCTGCCACCTGCAAAAGCCTAAAGGAAAAGTAGAATCATGGAAATTTGACATGGCATGCTTATTCGAAAAAAATATAAAAAATCGAGATAGCATGTCTATTATTTTTGTGTGCTTTTAAAATTCTAGCATTAGCATTAGCATTGAGCATTTCGCACAAATTCGTAGCTGGTACAAGCCTGGACTATTGTATGAGAGTAGCATCACTTTCATCCGTTACCACAGATATTGATTTGGAACTAATCACTATCTCTTAGATGGAAGCAATGCACTATCCAATAGTCGAGATCTGTCCTGGTCACATCCTTGCGAATGCTGAGGAAGGCGAAGGATGGTTAGCTGTACACCTACTTAAGATGCAGAGAACTCTACGACTTCTCATAGGTGCCACGGGAGGTTTTGGATTTGTTAGTGTGGAAGGTTATAACAGTAGGAATCGTTTTGGTAGAACGTGAAACATAGAAAGAACTAAGATAGAAACACAAAGTAGGAAAGGGGCGAGCCTCTAATTGAACCCACGACCCCCTGCTTATAAGGCAGAAGCGATAGCCACTAGACCATCGAGCTCGTCGTGTGTGCTTTTAAAATTCTAACCCAAAATTTCGCCAGCTGGTCGCTAAGGGGCTGAAATGTACTTTTCGGCTCTGCACCGATGCCAGCAAACAACGACTATTATCAATCCGTCGTGGAGATCATCGAGATCCACAAGTATGAGTACTATGTACACTCATGACCACCCCGGCACGAAACCGCTCAAGGCTTTGCTGTGAGGGCTCCACGACATGAAGGAAGCAGATCTCATTGCGGAACTCGAGAGCAGCGGCCTGAAGCCACTGGCCGTGCACAAGATCGATCGTCCTGACAAGACGAGGAAATATCGTGACCAGCTTTACCTGGTCCACCTGGAGCACGGCTCCACTACGCGGAAAGACCTGAAGCTGGTCGACGTTATAAAGTACACCGTCGTTAACTGGGAGCGATATCGGCCAGTGCACCGCGACGTCACGCTGTGCACCAACTGCTTCAACTTCGGGCAGAAGAAGAAAATTTTTGTTCGAACCCTCTCAAAGTAAAAAAACCAGATTAATCCACCTAGCGTTGGTGGTGCCTTCCTCGCATTTAGTTAAGACACCAACCTTATATGGGGTTTATATGGTCCAATGTACCATTTTCTTAATAACTTTGAAACGCGACCGATCGTTATAAAATTCAATAGTGATCAACAAGGCTTTGTCCCCTGTCGAATAAAACTTGTTGCGAGAAAATCGGTTAAGGATTACTATACGAAAAGTTGTCTAATGTTTTTTATAGCTTTTATGCACACACATACAAACACACATACACACATACATACACACGGACAGACAGACATGTGCTCAGCTCGTCGAGCTGAGTCGATTGGTATATAATACTATGGGTCTCAGAGACTTCTATAAAAAGTTCGTTTTCGGAGTGAAATGATAGCCTTTCGGTACAACTTAGTTGTACGAGAAAGGCAAAAACGTATGTGCCAATGGTGTTATTTAACGAGTACTACCTATCGCGCTCTTAAACAGAAAAATGGAAAACATTCATGTTGTAAAATAGCGGTTACGTCACTTTTCCAGATTACGGCAGCTGTACTGCCGTGAATCGCATATCTGTCCCATCTTTGTTGGGTTTCCTACTCATATGGGACAAATATGCGATTCACGGCAGTATAGTACATACATAGATAATTGTTATTCGAGATCCAAAATATTAACTAACAACATTGAAATTGCTCCATCAAATGCAATTTAGAAACCCCCCTCAGACTAATTTTCTGGCTACGCCACAAGTGCTCAAGGCTTGTATATTTATTATAGCGCAAAACTTTGTCATTACAAGGCAAAATTATATAAAAATGTTGGATTGGGGACATTGGAATAAATGACGAAAAAAAATGACGTACCTACATTGAAAAAAAAAAAAAAAAGACGCGCTAAACTTTGCGATCGGTTACAAGCAAAAGGCACATTTCTCTTCTTCTTAGTTTGCCTTACAACCATTGTCTACGACGGGCAATGGTTATTTCCCTTGATTGGGTTCTAACAAAAGTTCTGACTAATGAGATCGGAAATTTGTTCGTATCAAACCGTTCGACAGTTTTTTTTCTAACTTGCCAATTACCCAGATCAGCTCCCCACGTCCACTAGAAGGAACAGTTTTTGCAGTGAAGTGACTGACTGTTTTCATTGGGGAAAAACTCCCCATTGAGAGAAATAAATTCTGAACCTATAGAGCATCAACTACTAACTAGGAGTACGGAGGCGCCCATGGCGAATTTAAAAGTTGCTGTACAGATGCGCCAATTAAAAATTTTCTAATGATATTTTTCCACATCTGAGAAGAAGCATGAATAAACATTATACATACAATGATATGACAAACAAAACATTGATTTCCCGGGAGAATGATAAATCTCAATTCTGTAGCTTGGGCTTTCTCATTTCGCAAATAATAGTAGTTTGTGCAACAAGTTGCAAAAGGATAATTTTTTCAGCACGAGTTGTACGTTTATCCAACGAGGCTTTCCGAGTTGGATAAATACTACGAGTGCTGAAAAAATCGAGTTTTGCAACGAGTTGCACACGCTATTTTTTGCAATGACGAAAAATGGACTTTAATTTGATAAATCTGTACCAAAATTGTAGTCTAATTTACTCCATATGACCATTCTTCCCAATAAATTATGTTGCTACAGAGAACAACCAGATTTATGTTACAGTGCCACATTGCAGAGTTCGATAAGCCGTGAAGCGATAGATGTACTTGCCTTTGGGAATTTTTGATGTCATGTCCATCAAACTATTTCATTTATTACGGGACGGAAAGAATACACTATTTGAACACTTACCCAAGCTGATTCAGCAAAATATAGTCATGTAACTACTGTTATGATGATGGTTTTTCATTATAGCACCCAAATGAGTATCATAATGAATATTATGCAACCCATTTGAGTTGCATAATGTTCATTAAAGCACCCATTTCGTTGGTATGGAAAAGTAGGCCGTTTTATCACTTAAAGACGAACTGTAAACCAGACATTATGATCAGGAATTGCAAAAAATAAGTTTGAAAATTCAAAAATCATCTGGTAATAAGAGTCAAAAGTCAACTTGCTCTGCGGGTAGGGTTATTCGATAATTATTTAACTGCCAGTTTGAAGTTTGAATTGACGTTTAATTTGGGAATTGAGACAGGTGCTGATAAAGCCATCAAATTGGTTCCGAGAATTTGAGTTTCTACCCACACGTGAACGGTTTGATGTTGTTTATTAGTAAGGTTTCTAATAGTTTATCTCTTATGCGTTTATAATGCGCGAGAAAAGCATCACCAATCAATTAATCTGGGTTTTTATTCATGAATTCAATTCAACCCACCTACAATCTCTACTATAGAATAGAATGAAAAGAGGTCATGTTTAAGGACAATCCTCAAGGAATCCAAATTTAGAAGTACTCGCGTTTCCACGGTCACACCACTCAATACAGAAGCAAACGCAGCAAAGCTGAAATAATAAAAAAGACATTTGTGCGTTGCTTCCGTAATGAGTGTTGCGACTGCTCCCTCCTCCTAGATTCCGCCGGTAGCCGTTCTGGAAAATGACCAAAATACTAAAATTCTAGCCTCGGCCCATTCCATCTTTAATCCCAGTAGACAATGATGGCTCTAAGGGGCTATCCACGAATTACGTCACGCGTTTAGGGGGAGGGGAGGTTCGAGAAGCGTGACGATCCTTACAAAATTTTTAGAGAATTTCTGTCGCCTCTCCACATTTCGAAAGGAGGCTTCCGGGCCTCTTGAAAGGAGGCTTCCGAGCTGCTTGGAAGGAAGCTATTGAGCCTTTCAGAAAAATGCCTTCATGTGTCTCGAATGAAGTCTTTCGAACCTTTAGATTCTATATTACAGATCTGAAACATATTCTTAACATATTACAGTCGCCTCTTTACATCTCGATATTGAAGGGACCATCGAGATAGGGAGAGATCGAGGAATGGAAGGAAAATTGAAATGGGTACTAGATCCAGAAAAGCTCGTTGCTATGAAAAACGACAACAAAACAAATTTCTGGCATATTTGGTATGTTTGTTATTGCCAAGATGGTCCAGTAGCCTAAAAATTGGAACATATCGACATAAAGAGAGTGAATCCTGAACGCTTAAGATCAGGACACATCGAGATAGAAAGATATCGAGATAGGGAGGTTATCGAGATTTAGAAAGCCTAAATGTATGTAGATTGAAAGAACTGAGGAAACCATCGACAACCACCACAAACCATCGTTTTAGCTGCGCTAAAACTCATCATCAGAAACTCCAACGAGTACAAAACAAGTTCCTGAGGATGATCCTCAACACTTTTCCCAGGACACGAAATTCTGAAGTCCACCGTCTGGCCGGGATCAAAACATTACATGAACGCTTTTTGGTGAGTGTAAAGAAAAGTTTAGTGTCCGTTTCTTGCATTTGGTCCAGCTAGCGATTAGGTCGATCGTTCTAGGTTATTAAATTGTAGTGTAAATAGGTAGTTAGGTTATCAAATTTAGATATAAGTCCTTTTAAAATAAACACAGCTTTGTTCAGACTGTACTGTAGGCTGTAGGATTGTCCCCAATTAGAAAATAACACAAAACAATTTATAAAAAAAATACATTAATCATATCAGATGAAGGGCCTGGTGGCCAACTACTTAATTTGTCTAAAACTATGCACAACACAAACATAAACAATAAATAAAATTTAAAATTAAGTTAAAAGTAAAATCCAAACAAGATTCAACAGGCAATGCGTTTCCAAACATTACTTGAACTTCAATTTGATGATGGGTTTAGGAAGTCTAATGGTCGACCTTTACGTCTCTGGTAAAACCTCTTTGTTGATACCGTTGCAAAATTCCTTTCGAAGCAGTTTGCCAGCCGTACACGGAACATGTCGTCCAAGAAAACGCTGTTGCAACTGAATTGGAGGGAATTACGAGGTCTGCTAACTAGCTTTATAATATTTTAGTCATTTTTGTCATTTTATTGTCAAATCAACAAAACGTATTACCGACGGAAATTTGATGAGAGAATCCCATTATACGTATATGTAAATGGTTTATTTCAAAATTCAATGATTGTATATAAAATAACCATCAGGGCATCCGATTGAAGCGATTTGGATGGGAAGAGTGGAATTGCCAACTTCCTATTATTAACATTTCGTGGACAAAAGGCGGGCTCTGTCAATCTGGGGAATGAGGGCTTGATCGTATTATTCATTGCACGAACTTTCTTCTGAAGGGGATTCCCTACTCACTCCGTGGATTACGCTTAAGTGTCTCATGACCATTGCTATCGGCAGGTGCCTTGCTACAATAGATGGTAGTCGAAGCCACCTTCCATAAGATTTACATAGGCTAGGGGGTCGCGACCCACCACTTTGGAAAATTATGTTTTACTGTTTTACACATTTTGTGTTATTATTACCGACAGACGATTTTATTTTTGTGTTACTCACACTATTGCCAGAAATATTATTTTCAAATGAAAATATTTAAGACATTACAAAAACAAAAGAGTTCATAAATTTGGTAATACATGTTTTTGATTTGATCGATAGTTCAATTTCCCGATTGGTTTCATGATTTCCCGCATTTTTCCCGGTCGAGGCTAATTCCCGTTTTCCCGACTGGATGGACACCCTGTTGTTTATAGCTTATTGTCATAGAGCATATTCCCCATTCATTAGCAAGAGTAGCAAGAGTTACAAATAGATAATTTAACACATAGTATTTAGTATTGTCCAAAATAAAATCTTGTTTTTGTACCTTCCTCATCGTGACTAATAATTTCGTGCTACAGGATAACATGTTACCACAGATATTGGGACTAATCACTATCTCTTAGGAAGCAATGCACCCTCCAGTAGTCGAGATATGTCCTGGTCACGTCCTTGCGAATGCTGAGGAAGGGGAAGGATGTTTAGCTGGACACCTACTTAAGAAAGATACAGAGAACTCTACGACCGTGAAACACAGAAAGAACTAAGATAGAAATACAAAGTAGGAAAGGGACGAGCATGGAATTGAACCCACGACCTCCTGCTTATAAGGCATAAGCGGTAGCCATTAGACCACCGAGCTAGTCTTCGTGCTACAGGATAACCTGTTATTCAAATGAAATTTTGAGAAGATTGAAATGAATATCTCCTATTTTTATAGAGAAGACTGCATTAATATCATTAGCCTGTGATGTTTATTATTGCCATATTTCAAGGACAATCAGTATTATTATATTAGTGACAATCACAAACAATAATTGTTAATGAATAATGCTTATAGGTACATCTATGAATCATACTCACTTTCCTGTGTTGGGGGTAGACCCGCTCCATATAGGTGTGCACCGCCTGATAGGCCCACCATCCTCTCGAAATCCTGGGTTAGACCCAGGTTGCTCTTATTATCCACTTTGAAGGCCTTGCTGATTCCACACCACGTTACACAACTTTCCGAGATATTGAAACACCTTCTACTTCCTTATACTGGCGAACGCGAATGCACTTAACTAAACTGCTATCATTGAGCACATTAAACAAGAGCTCTGGTAGAAACAAGACCTCTTGCAACGATCAGCTCCAGCGGAGTAGCACAACACACGGACAGCCGTATGTGAGCAGAACGAAATTTGCTTTCTCCGCAAAATGAATTACACCTTTTTACCTCTAAAACATATTCCACAAGATCAGCAAAACAAAGCTGTTTTTGTTTATAAACTTAACACTCCCAAAAGAACAATAAACCGTCACCAAGATCCAGAGGAAAAGGTCGCCCCAAGGCAAAAGCGAGCCAATCCAAGGCGGACAAGAAGCACTTCTGCGGATTAATTATTATTTAATTTTCTTCCCGCTTCCTTGTACTGCCGCCGCCCGGTCAATGCAAGAGCATAACGATGCCATGCCCTTATTTAATCTGCGCTGTGTATGTTTGGCACTAGGAAAAGTACAACACTGATGAGAAGGCCTCTTTGGGTTTCCAATGTTACGATTGATTTTTCTCCACTGCGGTAATGCCAATCGTTATTCTTCCATCGCGACGGATCCCACCGCATTGAGCACGTCGCTTACAACCGATTGAAATCACCGATCCACATGAAAATTTAAAGGAAATACTCGCGAAAATCCCGATACACTGCTTCGCCTAACCCGATGATAGGATTTTTAAAATGGCGAAATTGCTTTTCTTTTCCTCGCATCGACGGGGTTTTTGTGTTTGGTGCCTGGACTGGATTCGTCTTTGCTCGCTCGCTCTCACTGATCGAGCCGCCTCGGCGGTATGCAACCTTTCTCACGTCGTTTTGCTTTTTTATGTCTTTTTTTGTTGCGGCTCCCGAGCCCGAAACGTCAATCTTCGTTCTCGCCTACCGATGATGTTTCCATCGCAAATGTCTGAAAAGGGTTTTGCAACTGTATTCCATATTTTTTATCATATTGCTTGGATCGTTTGGATAGAGCAAGCTTTTTACCGAGGCGTATTGTTTTATATACAACATATAAGTATACTAATTATATAATATAGTATTTATATAATTGATATATTTAAATATACTATTAAATTTATTTTTGCATATCAAATCTGATTCCATAAAATAAATAAACCTATGTTATCTGTCACATCATGCAACACCGATATATGCACGAGTCTGTTCATCACAGTTGATCAGATTTTGTTTGGCATCTCGTGCTTACACGTCTGTACAGGCGACCTCTATTTTGAGTAAATGCGGATCCGATCGGCAAGAAATATAGGGGAAGTGCACTGGTTTTGGCCACCTTAGTGTCTAATTTGGCCAACCCAGAAAAATACACATTTCTCGCTTAACTTTTCAAAAGGACCTAAGTAACATTTTTTCAGGAGGGTGAAACGCCTGTCACCCGCGGTACAATGGCACTCTACCCAACATCGCTTTTGGTACTTCTGTTTTTGGTACCCAGTTTCTGGGTAGTATACCCGAATTCAGCGCTCATTTTGGGTGATTGGTTCGTACGCAGTTAGTGCTAATTATCGGCATTTAACTTCTCCTGGCGAAAACTTGCAATTGGTTGAGGTACATCGAGCCTTTTGTGTTTGTATGACTTCTTTATGTCGAAAAATAGCTCGTCGATACTTCCGAAGTTTTGTTACCATAAATGAAACGAAATTAAAACAAAAACATTGTACGCCATATTGAATGAATGGTGGGTAGGCGTATAAGCCTTCTCTTCAGTCCCCTGCATTTTTTTCATGAATTAATTTGAGTACTGCAATCAAAAGCTTTCATGTTTTTCTGTTGATTGCGCTATTCAAATTAATTCATGAAAAAAATGTTACTTAGGTCCTTTTGAATCGTTAAGCGTGATTTATCCAAAATAGTCAATCAGTTAAAAGCAGCGTAGAAGCGTGAAAGATATATCTCTTGATTGAACTAATAAAACCCTCGTGAATTGCTTTATTTTTTAAGTTATTCGCAAAATTGATCAAATTAGGAACATACACTGAGGAAAATGGACGTATGATTTTTAATCAAACGCCTTATGAAAATTTGCCACAATGAATCGGTATTAATTTCAATATGTTGCCTTATGAATGATGATTTTCATTTGAAAAAAAGTGAAGTGCGGCAGACTGGGTTCGAACCATGGACGTCGGGGTCGGGAGGCCGGTATGTAGACCGCACGCCCATCGACGCTTGATTACTCGGGAAGGTAACTGCATATAAGAAGCACTGTTGGTGGAATAATCAGTCGAAGATTCATAAGGCACCAGTTATGAATTTCGATAGTCCAGTTCGCTGAGTGTACGATCTGTCCATAAAACATGCTATTCAAGGAATACCCCGAATAGAAATTAACCATTCATCGAATCGGTTATATTATTCAGTTTCTATTCATGGAATGATAATTTTTCAAGTAATAGCTCTTTTATGATTTTATGATACAGACTAGAGGCCTGAATAAGAGAAACGCGGATAGGTATGTGCCGCCAATCGAACCGTCAAAAAACAGCAGCCAATCGAGCAGGAGACCTGTCAAGCAGCCAATATGTTGGCTCAAATACTGAAAACGGCTAAATTCGATTTTATACCATTTTTTAATAAACAAATTTTAATGAATTTAACATTTGTTTGCAATAAAATATGAAAGTTTTTGTAGTCAAAGTATTGGATTCTATTGTTATGTGATGTGGACACATTGAATAGCGGATTGTGAGATTTTATCTACATAAACCATTTCTTCCTTTTCATGTGTTGGTCTTCGATGAAGAAGATTGACTGCAGTGTTGGCAGAATCATATTTTCTATCCGCGTTTCTCTTATTCAGGCCTCTAATACAGACTATAGATAGTGGAATATATAGATGAGCGAAGATAAATCCTCTGTCTCCAAACGAACTGTCAAACGTGTCTCCAAACGAGCATGACGTCACGATTTCAATGGAAACGTTAAGGGCTGTGACGTCATATGCGCGTGTGCATGGGCAAAAAAATCGACTCAGCCATGCTTTCGCTCATCTATAGATTCTACTATCTATAATACAGACGAAAAATGTCAAATCATTAATTATTAAATCTCGATCATACACCAAAAGATTATTATTCAGAGAATCATCGAATGATACACAGTGATTGTAACCTCAATGATACAGAATTTTTTTCGTTCGCAAAACAGGCCATTTTAGAATGGTAACGATATTATCAATTTCCCACCTTATCGGCCGCGACGATTTGAAATCGTCGCAAAACGAATTGACGCCAAAATCGTCGCCAGCAGAAATGGCCATAAGATCTGTCAAATCAACTGTGAACAAAATGTTATATACTCAATAATCACATTATTTCCCAAAATTGAGTCCTGTTTTTAATGCAGATTGACGTTATTTTCTGATGAAACTAACATAATTTTAGAATTAAGATGTTGGCGACGATTTTGATAGTGCCTCAAAAATGGTCGGCGCGTTTTGTTACCAAGGAAACAGACAATACTTAACGACCCGTTCAGTGTATCATCCAAAAACCAAAAATTGTAGAGGCTATCATCAACATTATTCATGGTACAATTGGTGTATAATCTACTACAATACCATATATAATTCAATCGTAAAATGTATAATCAAAAAACGATTACTGGAAAAATTGATGTTTGATATAATTCTATGCGGGACCAGATCATCTTCGAAATCTTTCTATTCCCTCCATTTTTTCTGAAAAATATGAACATGTCAATTGCAACAACAGATATTTCACTGATCTTCTTCTTCTTCTTATTGGCATTACATCCCCAAACTGGGACAGAGCCGCCTCGCAGCTTAGTGTTCATGAAGCACTTCCACAGTTATTAACTGCGAGGTTTCTAAGCCAGTTTACCATTTTTGCATTGGTATATCATGAGGCTAACACGATGATACTTCTATGCCCAGGGAAGTCGAAACAATTTCCAATCCGAAAATTGCCTAGACCGGCACCGGGAATCGAACCCAGCCACCCTCAGCATGGTCTTGCTTTGTAGCCGCGCGTCTTACCGCACGACTAAGGAGGGCCCTATTTCACTGATGGTTCTCGCATTAACGGATTCACTGGCTTCGGTGTTCTCAACGTAACTTCAACCACCTTCCGAAAACTTCAGGAACCGTGTTCGGTTTATGTTGCTGAGCTGGCAGCAATTAACTTCGCTTTGGGGATAATTTTAAATAAGCCCGTAGACCATTATTTCATCTTCTCAGATAGTCTTAGTTCTATCAAGGAAAAAGATATTTTAGTTACTAGATAAAGATTGTCGCTGTCGTCGCTGTCCGGAACATCTTTTGCTGGCGAGGATAGGGGAGCTAAATGTCAAAGAAGGAAAATCAATACGATTTGACAGCTTGGTACCCAACATGTTCCGGACAACAGAACAAAGGGAACCGAAGCGACAATCTTTATATAGTAACTAAAATATCTTTTATCGAGGCACTCCGGTCGATGAAACCTGTTAAGCACGCATCTTACTTTCTTACAAACATAAGAGAGCAGATGCGTGGTTTGGTCGAAAGATCATTCAAGATTACCTTTGTTTGGGTCCCATCTCACTGCTCAATCTACGGCAATGAGAAGGCAGACTCGGATTATGATAGACAATTCTCGAGCAACGAGTTTTTCCCATTAGTCCATCAGAGTACTCTTCAAAGTTGGCAAAGAAATTGGACACACAACGAACTTGGACGGTAACTATTACAGTATCCCCCCGCTTATCCGGACCTCGCTAGTCCGACGACTCGTTAGTCCGGATCTCGCTAATTCGGAATTTTCTGGATTAAAAAGTATCAACACTCATTTAAACACATTATGCTGTCAGTTTTCACATTTGTGCTGTGATTTTGTTTTGGTTCATTTGTATGGATTTGACAGTCGGATTAACGAGAGAAACCCCGATAGTCCGGCCATACATTTGTCGGATCAGCGGGGGTATACTGTATCTATAATTCCTCAAGTTTCTGGGCGAGCGTGGTTCAGAGGTGAGAACTTAAGTCGAGGCTTCATTCGCGTGATGTACGTTGGCTTATTTCCCTCTCTTACTAATTTAATAATAAGATTATATAGATTGTACATATCACAAAGAAACGTGGCTCCGTAAAGTGTTATACACGCCTGAGCCTACCAAATAAAAGAACTTGAAAAAAAATAAGCTATTTAGATTGCCGTAGGAAATAGCTCTCAATTTTCACGTTTTAGGACACAATTTCTAGCTTTAGGTCACAATGGTCTGCTTAGCTCAAAAACTAGCACAAAAGTGATTTGAGGTACGGGAAGGGCATTGTTTCACCCGATTTTGCAACACAATTACCTTCAAACACAACTTTTTGAAGAACGCAATTTCTCATCCTTGCCATTTCACTTCGCACATAAGGTTCTTCTATGTTGTCTCTTTCCGCCTATATTAAAAATTTCCAATAGAAACTTAGTATAGTTGGGAACAAATAAAATAGAGTTTTCAACCTCTTTAGAGCTAGAAGCATGGAGCTCAAAACGATACTCAATTAGAAGCGCCCATTGATTCCTCTATCTGCCGCCAGATGGTACCAAAACCGTTGAGCCTCTCAAATAAAGACAATAATAATAATAATAATAATTTTTATAAAGATTAACGATTATGATTAATGAATTGGAGTATGACAAACCCGGATACGAGCTAGCCTAGGGCTGAAAGTCTCCTTAATAACGAAACAAAAAAAAAGGTTTGATAAACGATTACCGATCGTGATTGAATATTGATACATTTGTGCTTATTCTGCGACTTATTCTGAGGAAAGGCATTTCGAATAAAGTAAGGATTGTCCGATACCCCCCATTTAAAGTACACGGTCGTCTCACGTGAATCGTGATACGTGTCGAAATCGATAATTCTCGAGTCATGCGAGACGCAGAATAAGCACAATTATTGATTGATGATTGATGACTATGTGCGGTCTCCGCAGTAGCCTTGCGAGCAAAAGGGTAGGATTGCCAATCCGGAGATGGCGAGTTCGATTCTCGGTCCGGTCTAGGAAACTTGGAAACTTTCTCGACACCCTGGGCATAGTGTATCCATTGTACTTGCCACAAAAGATACATACTCATGCAATGGCGGGCATAGAAAAGCTTTCAATTAATAACTGAGGAAGTGCCAAGAGAATACTAAGTTGAAAAGCAGGCCAAGTTCCAGTAGAGCCATTGAACAAGAAGAAGAAGAATGATGATTGATAATCAAATTGAATGATTTGCATAATGATCAATAATCAAGTTCTGAGTAATCTTTCTCTATTGGGCTACCAAATTGGGTTTTTAAAAGGTATTTAAACATAAACGATAAATGATTATGATTAAAGATTAATGAATAAAAGCGATGTATGCAATGATTAATAAAAATGATTCATGAATAAACGCGAAACAATTATGAATATGATTAGTGATTAATGATTAACGATTAGTGATAAATGATTAAATCATGTTTTGCCTTTCTCGTACACCAAGGTGTAACGAAAAGGCTATAATATAGCTATAATATATTCACTTCCAAGATGATTTTGTGTTTTTTGTATGACGATGATTAAGGAATAATGATTAATTATGACCAAATTACTCGTTAAATATATGATTATTCACTAATGCTCTGAAACTTACGTTCAAAAGAGTCTGTGCAACAAACAGCAGATTGAATATCGACAAAATCTACCGATTTGTCAAATCATTTTTAAGAAGGATCATACAAATTTAACGAATTGAACTTTAAACCAACTCTGAAAGTTAGAAATAAGATATCTTTGAAAATGATTCAATGAGTGGGGATAGAAATATTTCAAAGGTGTTGCTCGAAGTTTTTTTAATTCAATAAATTATGAAACAATGATATGTTTATATGCATTTTATTGCTAACTCGCTTCTAAAGAACTCTGTAATGATAGAAATACATTAACGAAACACTCAAATTCCATCGAATTATTAAAGTTATTACGTAAAATAGAAGGACCAGGGGAAGTGTAACCAAAATTATTCGGGTATTTCTTAAATTGGGTACTACGTTGTAGCCCAGAAACGTAATATAAATATAGTAACTAAGCGCAGCTAACCAGATCGTGTTTCCAATGAACGTCGATGTGAACCAATCCTGGCTGATCAGGGGATGATAGAAGAAGAGCTGGATGAAGTGTAACAGAATTAAGGGCGGGAAGAATGCATTCAAATGCACATCGAATGCATAGCCCCACTCAACGTCGATATCCGATGCGCGATCACGCAAATAACGGTTTGTGACGAACCACAGCAATGTTGCCACGACCATACCGCAGAGAATGCAATCCACGAATACCACGTACAGCAAGAACACTAGGCTTTGTCCAAATCCTAAGTTTAATACCCATGCAAAGCCAATTGAAGTCACTGAAAGCATAACAATATCGAGATTACATAATATTTTACTTTACAATATCGGGGGGATTTCAGTCACTTTCTATGAGCCAAACTGTCTTAAATTCCACCAAAAAATATTGTGCCCTTATGGATTGGCACTAAAGAAGGTAATTCTACGTCAAAAATGCAATAGTGAAAAAATGATCTTTTTCTTGATAAGAAATGAATAGACATAGTATGACAAAAGATAGGCTTGTCATAAGACGAGTTAGTACCATCCTTGATTGTAACTTTACAGATACGTAAGGTCGTCATCAGTGTCTTGTACTTAACTCGAAGTCGAGACACTGAAGACGGCCTTACTATAATAATTGAGGTTTAAAAATATATCTTAAACATTATAATTAAGTGTTGGAATTAAATAGGATAGTACTAACTCATCTTATAACAAGTAAAGACATTCTACTAAAAAAACTTCTAAATAATTTTCCTTTTAAATGTGTGTCATAAGTTTTGAAAATATGTCTTATTCGAGTTGTGTTGTGATGCTGAACAAGATTATATCTGACAGAATCCGATGGGCTATCCCTAACTTATTATTCTATCCGTAGTCTTTTTTTTTCGTTGATGGTGGAATTTGTGGACGGTTCGGTTATTATTCTTCGCGAATAAAATCCTCATCTTTAACCGAAGAGACTTACCGCAAAGGCATCCCACCAATAGCACCAGGAAAGCGGGATCGTCTCGAGCAAACTGGAATTTAGTTTCTGCAATAAACGAATATGTCTCATCAATCAAGCATCGTCATCATCCTTCTCGTACGAGAATCTTACGCTTCCGATAGTTAAAGTTCCGGTACACCTTCTTTGGCGCTATGAACAAGTACAGCATCTGCCATAACGCGAATTCAAAGTCCATCTGGTCGAATTTGACAAACCGTCGAAGATACTTATAGCTTTTGTTGGTAGCGCTCATGCAATCGTTCCGGTAGTTGGCCGGTGCAGGCAGCGGTGATGTTGGCCGCGATGACGACATCCCCAGCAGCGAGGCACTGTTGCTTCGCGACGGTAAGGGAGAGGTGGAGTATTTCATGGTTTCTTCGTTGCGTGTGCAAATTCAAATGCACTTCAATTGTCGCGTAGTTGATGGAGTTAAACTAAACAATGTTAGACATAATAATAATTATTATATTATGAAATTATTTCACAATTTTCGCACTGTTGTTAAAAAAAATCAAAGAACTTTGCGTCCACAATAACAACCATTCATAAATTTTGATTTGTCAATGTCAAAATAAGTTTCCAATTTTTCAATGATTTTCACAGTTGATCTGTCATCAAAACAAACACACATACACAGACAAAACGCGGAGAAAAATGTAAAAAAGCATCCAGCATTGAATTCAAATTCATATGTCGATTATTTTCAGTGTATTCCTTGTGTGTGACAGAAATCTCGCATTGTTGTTGTTTTTGTATATTTCGTAAAACTTGCTAATTAGTTTAAAATATATTTTCTCGAAAATATTTAAAATTGCGAAGTGGTACTTGGTTTATAATCAATATAATCGTTGAAGTTTATAGCAGAGCAGAGCTTCTAGAATGTCCCGATTGAAACCAATTCATGTAGCCGTGAGTATAGAGGCACTGGTGCCGCTTTATGCCCTGCCGAAAGGAATCGACGGGAAGAAAGTTTTGTCGCTATGCTCGGGTGCCAGCAAGTTGAAGCAACAGGCCGACGAATTCTTTTTGGATCGCGATGAGGAGAATGCCTTCGTTAGCTACATGAAGTATCTGAATCTTTTGAACAAGATCAAAAACCATCGCGAATACGCTGATAACAAGAAACGTGTAATGGAGGCTTTAGGAACCAACAGTGAAATTATGCTCATTTACGAGAAATTAGAGAAACTAAAAAAAAGTTTGGAACGGCGGTATGCGAGCTCGAACGCACAGAGCGAGCGAGAACTGAACAGGATCCGACAACAGCATGACCATATACGCCCGATTATTTCCCATGTGAAGGATACCGTAGACGCCAAGGAGCTGTTCGAGATGATTACCAATCCCGAGCTGAGTATGCTTATTATAGACTGCCGGTCTGAGAAAGACTTTGAAGCCTGCCGCATCAAGTACGATTATGTGGTAAGCGTTCCTGATTCCCTCCTGCTGCCAGGTATGACAGCGGCAAAGATTCACAACGCATTGCCTGACCATTCCAAACTGCTGTGGACGAGTCGGAAGGTTAAGGAACAGATAGTGCTGATGGATGCCAATACACATGGAGCACCCCATAAGGAAACGGCCCTATGGTTGCTGGAGGATATCCTCAAAAAGGTGAATACCTTATTTTAAGTCATTTGCCTTTCCGCCATAGATATATCGATCGAGTACTAAGTCTTGTGAGATTAATTAAAAAAAAAATCACGGCTGATCTCTCTATGGGAGTAATAGTAGAGAATTGCTTTATAAAAGGGTTTTAAAATTTTCATTAAGCATATACCTATGGCAAACGGCATGAAAAAAAATTATGCTCTTCAACATTTTACATTTATTCTTATCAACATTTTTCTTTTATTCAGTGGGATAATGACGTGGTTTATCAAAAACCATTTCTGAAAGTAAATGGTGGAATCACAAACTTTGCATTGCTTTATCCTATGTACTGCACCAATCCAAGCTATACGACCCAAATCATGGACCAGAACGATGATTTTTGTTTGGGTAAGAAATCAGTTTTTTTTTTGTTTCAATAGATACAATTTTAATTTTTACTCTCATCCGAACAGACGGTCTCGAGTATCCCGACATCAGTGACATTCGAATGAAAGGGGACAGTTTTGAGTCACAGCCAGGGCGACCTGCGGTAGATCGGAACAGCAAAGCCGCAGCTTTGCACAAGTATCAGACAAATCAGCCCAAGGCAATTCAAGAAATTTTGGACGAACAGGAGAAGCTGGTGGATAAGTCTATCCAAAATGAGCAGGAGATGCTCACGGCGGTAAACGAGCTGGAGCAGATAAAAGATGAAGAGCAACTTGTCACCGATGACGAAGAAAAGGAAAAGCTACGTCGGAATGCCAAGGAATTGAGTTACAAGTTGTTGCAGCTGGAGAACCGACAAGATGATATTGTGAGTATACTCAAACAATCTTTTGTTTTTCCATTGAACTTAATAATTTACATAATACAGATAAGCGAAAACAATGATCTGAAGGAACAGCTTCATATGTATAAAGAAAAAGAACGTAGCTGGCAAGAGCAAGGTGGGGAACGTATTACAGCACAGGAAGCCGCTTATTTAACAGAACAAGCTCAGCAAAGGTTGATAATAATTAACGTTTTCTTCACAAATTTGCACAACCGTCATATAATCTCCTTTACAGAATTCGACTGAAGGAAGAGGAAAAGAAGCGTCTCGAGCAAGAACGCATTGAAAAGGAACGCAAAGCCAAACTGAAGGAAGCGTACGAGAAAAAACCGCAATTGAAAGAAAATTTTACCGAGAGGGACCAGCGAATTCCTCAGTTCGATCGTGCCGTGAAACCGACAAGCATTCTGTCCGATTACAATCACAACTTGCAGCGTGAAGTGCAACGAGACTTTGCGCCCGTCTATGGTTCGGTGGTAAGTACAAGAAGCTCCTTTCCATTTTTGGCTGTATTTGCTTTTTGCAAAAAAAAGTAATTTTCTCCGATCGGCTGCGATAGTTGTCTTCAAAAATTGTTGATTGGATCCACTCTATGATGTGTTCTGGATTCCGTGAGCTAAGTGCATTCATTGTGCTTACCACCATAAAAGATACATCCATATGCAAAGGCATCAGGCATAGAAATGCTTTCAACAGTGTTGTCATAGGCGTAACTTGAGTCTCGGTCTAGGTCGGTCATTGCCGATGTAAGGCTCTGCGAGAATGGGTTGTAATAGAAATTGTTTGACTAAGTTTATCACTCATTCGTCCTGGAACTAACATTACGAAATTCGCGAAAAATACGATTCTATAACATTCCCCAGGAAACCATTCTGCAGAAAGAATCATTCCTCCGAAAACCATTCCCCAGAATGCATCATATCCTAGAATTTTTTTTTCATTCCTTTCAAAAGATTCCCTTAATGAAGAAAAAAGATTTTGTTTCTATAAGCCGTAATTATTGTTCGAAAAAATGGACCTTATTATATTCACGCCGTTTTCCGAATAACATGAATGATTGCTTTTTATGATGATGATGATGATGATGATGGTCCCGCCACATACCCCTACAAAGGTTTGAGCTAGACGATTTATCTTTAAGATAATTAATTGAATGATATAATAACAATTTAATCAGATTTGCAAAAAACAAAAACGATCTGATTACCATCACAGATATGAATTACTTAACTTTTCATTACTATCCAGCAAAAAAGGTAAATTAAGAAAAAAACTGTTGTTTTCATCTACAGATTCTCATAAGCATCGGTAGTGATACTTCGAGTTTATACTAAAATGCAAAACTTGTGATACCTCTCGCACAGATTTCAAAAGTTCCACCAAGAATCGCGTTTCATGTTTATACAAGACCACTTAACGTTTATCACTCGTAAGCATCAATAAAATTAATAATCTAAGTCGTCAACAAAACTAAAACTTGTGTTACCGCTCCGTCGATATCAAAAGTTTCGGTATCAACCACGGGAACAAAACTCTACCAGATAGCCCATTACTAATCCGAAGAATCATTCAAACAGTTGAAAATGCGCAAGACTGTACATAAATTTTAAAAATCATCCATATCTGCTTTGCGCGCGCGAGACTCAAACTTTTGTAGACTACACAAAATTTCAAATTACAATTACGTCAATATATATAAAATCCATCATCATCATCGAGGCGAACAAAACAGTTTATCAGTGCCTCAATAAATAAAAAAATACAATTGTCCAAACAAACAATCCGTAGGTCAAACTTCGTCAAGATACAAAATTTATTGAATTATAAAAAGTCAACTAAGTAGCTGCTTAAAAGGCAGCTTTTACGTGTGAAACACAAAGTCTCTTAAACTGTGATAGTGTAGTTGCACGTTTGATATGTGTAGGCATCGAATTGAAATAATTGATACCTTTAAAAACAAATAATTTAGTGAAGCTCCATGCAAAAAGTACGGTGTTCTTATATCTTCCGCGTTTCTAGTGTTATATATATATGAATGTCACTTCCTCTTTCAATTCGATCACACAAATATCGAGGCAGCAATCCGTTAATTACTTTAAAAATGAACACCATTGTCAAATACACAATTCTTTGCTTCACCGAGAGCCACTGCAAAGCATCCAACAAAAAAGTTGAGGAAGTGAATCTGCTACATCTCAAAATCAAACGCATAATCTTATTCTGCAAACGCTGCAATCTCGATATTTGTGTCTGATTTGCTAAAAACAAAATGGAAGGACAAAAGTCCAAGTGAGGAGAGATGATTGATTTGTACAACTGTATTTTGCTAGCAATATTTAATTCGTTTTTCAGTCGACAGAGGATTCCATACTTCTTGGCTATTTTCTTGATGACATTGTCAATGTGTTGGTCAAATTTCAATTTTTCATCAATAATCACGCCAAGATATTTAATTTCCCGTACGCGATCAAGTGTCTCGTCATCAATTTTCACAGAGACATTATCTATTGAACGATTTCGCGAAATAATCATATACTTTGTTTTACTAATATTCAATTTCAACTGTTTGTACTTCAACCATCTACTTAAAGAATGCAAATCTTCATTCAAGCGTTCAATCGCATCTTCTAAGTCTCTAGCTGCAATGAATAACACAGTATCGTCTGCAAATAAGTTTATATCACAAAAACGTAAAACCCGTCGCATGTCATTTATATACATAATAAACAAAAGGGGCCCAATACACTTCCCTGTGGCACTCCTAGGGTGTTCTCCATGGGACGAGATACAGAATCATTAAAAGCAGTCCGTTGAGTTCTGTCAGACAAATAGCTTTTAAACCAATTGTATGCAGAACCTGAAATTCCAAAGCGCTCCAAAGTTTTCAACAATAAGGGCCTAGAAATTGTCTCAAAAGCGCGTTTCAGATCCAAGAACACAGCAACAATCGTATCTTTATGCTCTATGCTTTCTTTCCATTTAGCTAATACCAAGTTCAAAGCGGTTTCGCAGGAGTGACCCTCCCGGTATCCCGATTGTTCCGGTATTAACAAGTTATTACTATTTAAATACATAAGTAGCTGGCCTTTCACAACAAGTTCTAAAATTTTCTCTAATGTGTGCAACATGTTGATGGGACGAAACTCTTCGGCTTTAATCGTTCCAGCAACTTTTTGAATTGGAATAACTAAGGATTCCTTCCAAACTTGCGGCACGTGTCCAGTTTGCAATGATTCATTTATCAGGTCCAGCAGGTTGTGTCCGATGACATGAAAGCAATCTTGTATAATTTTAGCATTAACATTATCAATACCAGCCGTTTTTCCTATATTAAAACAAATCGTTTCAAGTTCTTGAAATGTTATGGGGTGAAAACCTTCGAATCTCAAGTTACTGTTAACTGGCTGTTTTATTTCGTCAGGTTCATCCACTAACTCGATAGATCGGTTAATGGTTGAAACGCTTTCAATAAAATAATCATTGAATTTAGACGCAATTACTTCTTCTGATTCTTCTAATGTGCCATTAAAAGTTATGGATCGCGGTTTACAAGAACTAGGTTTTAACAAAGATTTTAATATTTTCCATAACTCTTTGCTGTTGTTTTGATGCTGATAAATTTTCCTCTGAATATATTCGCATCGAGTATGCTTTAAACATTGCGAATATTTATTCCGCGCAACCTGGTACCTATTCCAATGATTTTCATTATTACTTTTACGACATTTTTTGTACAACTTATCTCTTTTACGTTTAAGACGTAAAAGATCTAGATTGTACCAGAATATTTATTAATAGAAATTGCAGAAAGCCGGACACTTCAATTGTTATTTGACTTTATTTACCATCTCAACAAGTATTTCTTGGGTTTTCAATGCAGGGAACGATTCTTAGACTTGAAACCATTTTAACAAATGTAAGTAATCCGTGATACGTGGTAAAAACTTGAAAATTAGATGTAAAACTGAAGGCATGTCATAATCAACGGTAAATTTCGTTTTTCTTAGAGTGCAGCTTTAGACTCAACATTAGAAAAACTTAGGTCATATTTTCTATATTCTATCATTTGCAACGGGTATTAGTATTTTATTAACATAGTATGATAGCACTCTTTGTCATGAATTAAAGAAATTGCTTGGTAATTCATGGATTTATCATTTTTATTGCATTTTCTGTATGTCCGGACTTCGGGGCAAGTTTTTACAATTGCTTCGATTGTCGGACATGCTGAAATGATGTTAAATAACTGTTTATCAGTTAAGTTAATGGAAATCAAATTATTCGTAATAAGCAAGCATAGTAACAATTTCATTAGATTTGAGTTGCTACACCCCAGAAGGAACATTGCTTGCTCTCGGCTTATCGGTATATACTCATACACATATTGTAAATGGTATCACTTTTTTAATTGCACACAAGTAGCAAAACTTGTTTCTAGTGAAAGGTTGATTTCAAAAGTATTTTTTAACCATTCACATTTTGTAGAAAAAAATGAACAACTTCGTAAAAATAGCTTTCTTAACAGAATTGTACAAAAAGACACGTTGTGAACGACACCTTTCAAATAAAAAAAAATCAACATTTCTCGGACACGCCTGGATTTCCATCAATCCGCAAGAATTCATTATTTCAATCGCTCCTTTCAATTCATGATTTCTAATAGCAAACTGAAACGGATTTCAAAAGACACATAAATACCACTAATGTCTATATTTCGAAGTATATCTTAAGAATGATAAGATAATGCATTATTTTAATTCTCCGATGTTCATCCCATCAAAAACAAACAAAAAATAAAAATTGTTTGATTTATTTCTTACTAGCAGACCCGACGAACTTCATTTCGTCTAAAATTGATTTATTCTCTGCTTAGTTCCTGAATTATGCAGAAATTTATGTTCCATTTGTATGGGAGCCCCCCTTTTCAAAGGAGGGAGGGGTCTCGAACCATCTTAAGAACCTTCCCCGGCCCAAAAAACCTCTGCGTCTGCATATACATTTTCACGCCGATCGGTTCGGTAGTTTCGGAGTCTATAAGGTTCAGACAGACAGAAATTCATTTTTATGTATATAGATTTATGTTCCATTTGTATGGGAGCCCCCCTTTTCAAAGGAGGGAGGGGTCTCGAACCATATTAAGAACCTTCCCCGGCCCCAAAAACCTCTGCATAGACATTTTCACGCCGATCGGTTCGGTAGTTCCGGAGTCTATAAGGTTCAGACAGACAGAAATTCATTTTTATGTATATAAATAGACGATAGATGTTGTGATTTTTTTCGCAGTGAGCACGCAGGTTGATAAAAATAATCGACGAATTTAGTACCGTATTTCTTTGTTTCGCGATGAGATGAATATATATTCAGATGGAAATCGGCACAATTGGGGGAATATTTATTTCTCATTCATTTATACTCCCCCTATCATATTTATTTCTGGTATCATTGATTAGAAAAGAATATTGGTCATCTAATGATTCTCATGATCCATTGCAGCTTATCCACGTTGAATTTGAGAGGTAGTTTTGAATAAAACCTTTCATTACCCACAGACACGTCAAATTTCAAAAAAGCGTGCTACCTTGAAAGGGGAGAGAGGGGAGATTGTATTAAATTATTAGATTCCCAATGTTGTATATTGCAGTTAAATGATCCTGCTTGGTTTCAAATGCTGTTTTTTGGTAGTTCTGGTCAATGTCAGAGCAGAAACTTCGGATAGTACATACAACGGGGGGTTTCCAGATTTCCATACAAATGTGTATAGAAACCTTACCTTACGGATTTATGTTAATCGAGAACGGATTAAATTGCCTATTTGAGAATCAATATAGGCCAAACTCGAAGTGTCCGGAAATTCGAAGCAAAATTGTCCGGTGTTTGAAGCATCCCTTATACTGTGTCCGGATTTCGAAGCAAGCGATGTTCAATGTTTTCGATTATATTAGCTATTTCGTGCATACAAAATGTCATTTTCAGTACACTACAGCAAATTTGATAAGTTAATCTTGACAGGATGTGTTATCACTCAGTGTCAAGTACTTAATTCCGTTTGAAATATTGAAAATTCAGCAGTGCTTAGGTGTCCGGACTTCGAGTCAAAACGGTATTCTCTTTTCTCAAGCGCACGTGCTTTCTATTACCAGCCGATGATTGCTACAACAACTCAAATTGATAGCGTATGGCTATTGCGTCTAAGCACGTCTAAGTGTAGTAGCGCTCTAAACTTTGTCCCGCACACTCAAAGGACAATATGAGACGAATCGCCGTCAGGTTCCCACCGGTAGGCAGTAGATATTTTTACATATTTCATCAACATTCTATCTATCTCAAAAGAAAAAAATGCATTATTCTTCCAAGAATTTTGATGAGAATAGTGGTTCCGACGAGAATGTTCCAAGGATTCCGACGGGAATCTCCAGAGTTTTCGACGATAATCTTCCAAGTATACCGAAGGGAACCACCAGGGATTCTGAAGGCAATCCACCTGGCATTCCGACAGGAATGTTCCAGGTAGTCCGACGGCAATGCTCAAGGGATTCCAATGAGAATCTCCTAGAGATTCCGAATGAAATTCACCAGGAATTCCGACTGTGAGTTTTCCAGGAATTCCGATGGGAATGTTCCAGAGATCCTGTCAGAAATCATCTAGGAATTCTAACGTAGGCAATGTTCCAGGGATGTAAAAGCAAGCGTTCACAAAGCGTATCGTCGTGGGACTACGAATTAATTCTCCAGGGATTCCGTGAAGAATACTCCAGCGACTTTGAAGGGAATCTTACGGGGTTGTTGAAGCAAATCTATTAAGGATTCCGAAACAATTCATCGAGGAATTCCGAAGTAAATCGTCGAGAGTGTCCAAACTAAATCTTCAAGCATTTCCGAAGCAAACCGTCGATATATTCCGGAGCGAATCGTCAAATGATTCTAAATCAATTCGTCAAGGAATTCTGAAGCGAATCTTTGCACAAATTAACGAGATATTCTGAAACATATCCTTCATGGATTATGAAGGGTTCCTCCACAGAAATCCAGTGTGAATTCTTCGATGGTTCTTTAGAGATTCCAATGAGAATTCTTCTCGGATTCTGATAGAAATTCTTCTTGGATTCTGATGAGAGTCCTTCTCGGATGCTGATGGGAATTGTGGAGATTATAATGCTGCTAGAGAAGCGGAAGTCTTCCGGGAAATTGTCACTCTAGTCCGTGATGGTTGATCACATGTCTTTGACTGCTGGCGAAGTACCACGATTGCTTTGATTGATATTTTGGTGGCTCTCCGTTGTTGTTCATATCAAGCTTACTTTGATGCTTTCAAATCAATTAGATATTGCTTTTTCATAATTAACACCAAGTGCAATTTCACTGCCACACAGGAATCTTTCTCAGAAATGAGAAACAAGCTCATTTGTCTTCCACTCATTTCATTATGATAGGGTGAATATGGGAGATAATTCTTTTGTCTTCAAACTTTTTCAGTAATTCATTATGCTATATGTTGAAAATTGATATCACTGCTAACTAACTTTTCAAATCCTAAGAGGGGCTATTTTTTTCTAGGGAGGGCTAAGCCCCCCCTAGCCCCCTTTATTTACGCCAATGTATGAAACCCTTTAGATGTGAAATAAATTCTATGAAATTTCTTCATAATCAATATAAGTATTCATGCATTTCCAAAATGTATGGGAATCTAATTCGAAAATGTTTTGAGATACTTAAGTACCGATGAACACAAATTTGGAATCGTAAAGTGTTTTTTATGAATCATTAAAAAATAAATAAAATTTCTGAATAACAAGGGGTTTCGGTCGTTGCTCACGTTAGGAAGGCTTCAAAATGTTATAAGTGGTCTCTTAATCTAAAATACTTTTTGTTATATGTTATATAAAATATAACATTCTAGTTGAATACCATGCAGGCACAAAAGAGTTCTCTGATGAGGCTTATACAATCTCCAAAAGATCGTATGCGTAGAAAAGAAATCATATACGCTTCGACTTTTGCGTTCTTTAGAAAAATGGGTCATTTAGTATTCTGTCCGGAAAAGGCGCACTTGTGAAGAAGGGGTCATTTACTTTTTGCCTTTTTTCCGGGCAAATGCGTACTTTAAAAAAGAATTCATCTACTCTTTTGCCTTATTCCGGGCAAATGCGCACTTTTAAAGAAGGAGTCATGCACTCTTTTGCATTATTCTGGGCAAATGCGTACTTTCAAAGGAGTCATCTACTCTATGCTTCCTCCGGGGCAAATGCGTACTTTCAAAGAAGAAGTCATTATCCAGGGCAAATCCGTACTTTAAAAAAATGAGTCATATACTTTTTTGCCTTTTCCGGGCAAAGAAGGAGTAATCTACTCTTTCGCCTTATTCCGGACAAATGCGTACTTTTAAAGAATGTGTCATTTACTCTTTGGCAAATGCGTACTTTCTAAGAAGGCATCATCTACTCTTTTGCTTTATCCCGGGCAAATGCATATTAAAAAAAAAGAGTCATCTACTCATTTGCCTTATTCTGGGAATTTTAAAGGAGGGACCATCTATTCTTCTGGCTTATTTCGGACAAATACGTGCTTTTAACCTACCGGGACTCGCGCTGTTGTAAAAAGTACGACGGCGTTGAAAAAAGCACACTTGTCTTTCACAAGAGCGGCGAAACTGCGTGAGTGATCCAGGACTATGCGAGTCCTGGAAGGTTGAATAAGAAGTCATCTACTCTTTTGCCTTTTGCCTAAAAACGGAAGTCCTATTCCTACGGTTAACCTTTTTTGTGTCAATTGTATTTACATAATACATTTTCTCAAGGATTATGCCAAATGGTCAATATGCCAAATAGTCGTTATGCCAAATGGCCTCAAGGTACCCAACAAATTATGCCAAATGGATGGTGATCGCTCGAAAGTTCTCATACTACAGCTTGTCGCATTTCTTGTAGGCATATAACCCCTTCCTTCCCCACCATAGATGGAGCGCAGCACTTTCCTTTCGAAAACTCCCAGTGCGCGTTGGTCCTCCACGAGCATCGTCCAGGTCTCGTGTCCGTAGAGAACTACCGGTCTAATAAGCGTTTTGTAGATTGTCAGTTTGGTACGGCGGTGAACTCTATTCGATCGGAGCGTTTTGCGGAGTCCAAAGTACGTACGATTTCCTGTCATGATGCGTCTCCGAATTTCTCTGCTGGTATCGTTATCGGCGGTCACCAGTGAGCCCAAGTACACGAATTCTTCAACCACCTCGATTTCGTCACCACCGATAGAAACTCGTGGTGGGTGGCTTACATTGACCTCTCTTGAGCCTCTTCCTATCATGTACTTCGTCTTCGACGTGTTGATGACTAGTCCAATCCGTTTAGCTTCGCTTTTCAGTCTAATGTAGGCTTCCTCCATCCTTTCAAAGTTACGTGCCACGATGTCGTCGGCGAAACCAAATAACTGGACGGACTTCGTGAAAATCGTACCACTCCAAAGCGATGTTGAATAGCAGACACGAAAGACCATCACCTTGCCGTAACCCTCTGCGCGTTTCGAAGGGACTCGAGAATGCCCCTGAAACTCGAACTACGCACATCGTCGCCTTGATCAACCGTATCAGTTTATCCGGAAATCCGTTTTCGTGCATTAGCTGCCATAGCTGGTCCCGATCGATTGTATCATATGCGGCTTTGAAGTCGATAAATAGATGATGTGTGGGCACGTTGTATTCGCGGCATTTCTGCAATACCTGACGTACGGCGAACACCTGATCTGTGGTAGAGCGTTCATCCATAAATCCCGCCTGGTACTGCCCCACGAACTCTCTTGCAATTGGTGTTAGTCGGCGGCATAAAATTTGGGAGAGTACCTTGTAGGCGGCGTTTAGCAATGTGGTTGCACGGTATGCTACAATTCAGCTTATCGCCTTTTTTGAAGATGGGACACATGACACCTTCCATCCACTCCTGCGGCAAAACTTCCTCCTCCCAAACCTTGGTAGTGACCCAGTGCAGCGCTCTAGCCAGTGCCTCACCACCGTGTTTAAATAGCTCTCCTGGTAGTTGGTCAACCCCAGGGGCTTTGTTGTTTTTCAGCCGGCCGATCTCCTCCTGGATTTCCTGGAGATTCGGAGCCGGTAGAATTATGTCCTGCGCGCGTTACCCAAGGTCCATCACCATACCGCCATCTTTGTCTGCCACATCGCCATTCAGGTGCCCTTCGTAGTGCTGCCGCCACCTTTGGATCACCTCACGCTCGTTTGTAGGAAGGTTCCCGTTTGTGTTCTTACACATATCGGGCTGTGGCACGTGGCCCTTACATGAACGGTTTAACTTCTCATAGAACTTTCAGGCGTTATTAGCGCGGTACAGTTGCTCCGTCTCTTCACGGTCTCGATCTTTCTGCTGGCGCTTTTTCCTCCGGAAAATCGAGTTTTGTCTTTTCCGCGCCCGTTTATATCGTACCTCGTTCGCCCTCGTGCGGTATTGCAGCAATCTCGCCAGTCTCCCATGCATTCTTTTCTTCTACTAACTGCTCACATTCGCCGTCATACCATTCGTTTCTCTGATCCGGGGACACCGTGCCAAGTGCAGCGGTTGCGGTGCTACCAATGGCGGATCGAATATCTCTCCAGCCATCTTCAAGAGATGCTGCGCCTAGCTGCTCTTCCGTTGGGAGTGCCTCTTCCAGCTGCTGCGCGTATTCTTGGACTAGTCTACCGTCTTGTAGCCGCCCAATGTTAAGCCGTGGCGTCCGACTCCTACGAGTGTTGTACACCGTCGAGAGTTTTGAGCGCAGGCATACTGCAACGAGGTAGTGGTCGGATTCAATATTCGCACTGCGGTAAGTGCGGACGTTCGTGATGTAGGAGAAGAATTTACCGTCGATTAGAACGTGGTCGATTTGGTTTTCCGTTTCTTGGTTAGGTGATCTCCATGTGGCCTTGTGGATATTCTTGCGGGGGAAGAAAGTGCTTCGTCATAGATTCGAACGCACAGGTAGGAAGGGAGGAAATGTATAGACCGGTCATCGGACCGGATAGTCTGCACTAAGTCTCGAATGACAACGGCCAACGATGCATAAACTTCGCAGCCTCCCGCGAAATGGTAGTCCGAAGCACCTTCTTTCCCCGCAAAAATATCCACAAGGCCACATGGAGATCACCTAACCAAGAAACGAAAAACCAAGAATCTATGACAAAAGGTCGAAAGACAAAAGGTCGAAAGGACAAAAGGTCGAAAGACAAAAGGTCGAAAAGACAAAAAGTCGAAAGTACATAAGGTCGAAAAGAAAAAAACGTCGAAAGGGACAGAAGGTCAAAAGGGCAAAAGGTCGAATAAGACAAAGAGTCGGAAGGGACAAAAGGTCGAAAAGGACAAAAGGTCGAAAAGGACAAAATGTCGAAAGGGACAAAAGGTCGATCAAGAACAAGTTGTTAACAAGTTGGGTGTATTCCAAAAGAATTTATGAAATGCATTTAACTTCAAACAGAAATGAAACACTCATAACATCAATTGAAGAATGAGCAATTTTCAAAGAAGGAGTAATTACTATGAAACAATATTATGAATATCTAGATAGTTCTGTTAGAGATAAAAAGATTGTTGATTTAGGAAATGAATAAAACTTGTATTGCGCGAGACAGAGTTGTCCTATACAGTTGGCAAAAAAGTTGCTCTTTTATTTTAAACTATTTTTAGCAACTGAATAAAATTCATTCAATGAGTGCAAATAATAGATGAATATCTAGGTTTTCTGAATGTCACTTCGATCTGTCAAAATAGTGTACTCCGCAGCCACGCAGGCGCACGCATTGAAAATACACCGGCGTGTAATATACGCCGATGTATTTGATGTGCGGCGTGCACCATTTTGACAGATCGAAGTGACATTTAGAAAACTCAACATCCATCTATTAGTTGTACTCACTGAAAGAATTTTATTTGATTGTTAAAAATTGTGAAAAATAAAAGAGCAGAGGCAACGCTGGTGCTAGATTGACTCTCTCCATTTCAGTTCCTTGTCAATTTCGAACTTTTGATCTTATTGATCTTTAATTTCTTTCGACCTTTTGTCCCGTTCGACGTTCTGTCCTTTTCGACCTTTTGTCCGTTCGACGTTTTGTCCCTTTCGCAGGGTGGCCAGTGAATTTTGAATTTCAAATTCCCGGTTATTTCCCGGATTTTTCCCGGTATTATGGAAAATTTCCCGGTACAAAAAAATATATAAGCATTAGAAAAAATTAAAAAATCCGCGAATTCATAAATATTAAAAGTAGAAAAGAATTTCCATATAAACAATTAAACTGCAACTGCAAAATTAAATGTAGAAGAGTGATTTTTGCTGGCTAAATAATACTATTTTTTACTTAATTAGTTTGATTTTTTTATTCTAGTAAGTATGAACTCATGACAAATTATTTAGACATTGCGATTCTGCAGAAAAATATCGAAAAATATAAAAAAAATAAAATGTTTAAACACCTCATATACAGACATAAATACAATGTTCTATTCATCGAAAGTCCATATTTTTGTTAACGTTTGAAAGTATAGTTCGTCCGTAAAGGTAGCCTCACACCTCGGGAATTTTGTCCGCGGATTTTTCCCCATGTATTTTTGCATATGCGATGTTTTCGGGATTTGGGCACGGAAAATAAAAATCCCGGCCCCATTTAAAACGCACGGGGACCAAATTCCGGCGAAAATTTTTCCCGAGGTGTAAGGTAGCCATAAACAGAAATACCGAACCTAAAGGCTGCCTTACACCTCGGGAAAATTTTCCGCCGGAATTTAGCCCCCGTGTATTCCGAAAACATCGCATATGCAGAAGCACATGGGGAAAAAATCCGCGGACCGAATTCCCGAGGTGTGAGGCCACCTTAAACCTCATATGATGTCACGAATTAATATAATGTGTAACTGTGAATCAAATTTCCATCGTCACAACTCTTTGTTTTCAGCTTTTTTGAATGGCTTTGGAAATGTTTCAATATTTGAAATAAAAGAGGAGGGATACCAAATATATTTATTTGGACAAATTGGAGAACCTAAAAGGAATCGATTGAGATAATTAAAAATCAAGGAAAGTTCAAATCAGATTTAATACAAAAAATCGGTGCAATCAAAGTTTATTGCTCATGTTCCGGGTACATATAAGTAACCCGGAGTTGTAATTAATTACTATGTCTGAAAAAACTCAACTTTGGTCAACTTGATTGAATGGGGTATTTAGGGTCTTCATAAATACATGACCTACTTTAGAAATATGTAAACTCTGAAATAGAATTGAATGAGCAAATGAGTCTACCAATTCTCTCATGATGTTTGATATTACTGCACTATTTTTTACAAAGAGACAAATGCAGATTTGAAAATTTTCCCGGTGGTTATTAAATTTCCCGCATATTTCCCGACATTTTCCCGGTGATTTTCAATTCCCGGTTTTTTCCCGGTTCTCTCGGTTTTCCCGGTTCACTGGTCACCATGCTTTCGATGTTTTGTCCTTTTCGACCATTTGTCCCTTCGACGTTTTGTCTTTCGACCTTTTGTCCTTTCGACCTTTTGTCTTTCGACCTTTTGTCCCTAACCCTGTGCGTTCATGTCACCGATGAAGATTTTGACGTCCCGCAGTGGGCATTCATCGTATGGCTGCTCCAGCTGTGCGTAGAACGCTTCTTTCTCATCGTCGGATCTCCCTTCGTGTGGACAGTGCACGTTGATGATGCTATAGTTGAAGAAACGGCCTTTAATCCTCAGCTTGCACATCCTTGCGTTGATTGGCTGCCACCCAATCACACGATGGCGCATCTTACCCAGCACTATGAAGCCGGTTCCCAGCTCGTTGGTGGTACCACAGCTTTGGTAGAAGGTAGCCGCTCGATGCCCGCTTTTCCACACTTTCTGTCCTGTCCAGCAAATCTCCTGCAGCGCCACGACGTCGAAGTTGCGGGGATGTAATTCATCGTAGATCATCCTGTCGCAACCTACGAAACCTAGCGACTTGCAGTTCCATGTTCCAAGCTTCCAATCGTGATCCTGTATTCGTCGCCTAAGTCTTTGCCGATTATATCGAGTCGCATTATCTCTTATATTGTTCGTAATGATTGGTTTTCCAGGCGGCTTATTGGGCCTGCGCACACCTCCTGTCTCGTCGGAGGGCCGTCGTGTCAGGGCTGTTTAGCGTCCCACCTAACACCAGGACTTGGGCTTGTGGGCTTTGAAATTACTTGAAACGATGTTATAAAAATTCTGGTAAAAGGCAGACAAGATCGAAAATGTCGAGGAAGCATTTTCCATCAATTTTTAAATTTCAAATGAAACAATGTTTCTTTCGATTTTTGAGTTGAAACAAAATTCTGATGCGTTCAGGATGATTAACTGCATCGTTCCCTAAAAGAAAATCTAATATCGATTTTTCATTTTAAGGCCCAATTGAGAACACCGCGTTACCGTGAGTTATACAGGTTTTAGTTAAAAATATAATAATTGAAAAAGTCAATTTTGTTAAGTTTTTGATGTTGCAATAAGATCGTGAGTAGTGCGCATCATTGGCTCAACCATGAAGCGCACAACTTCTACATTGATGCAAATCGGCGATTCGATTCTGTGAGCCATGAATCCGGTGAAATTTAACTTGGGCTCTTGCATTTGATTTGGGAATTTGACTTTCCCCAATACTACTGATGATGATTAGTTTACTAATCATACCCATTCCCGGCCTAACATTATTTAATTGATAATTTTAATCACAATCCAACTAATAATTACGAAATCCTAAGAGATTGTATTTTTTGTGTGGATTTACTGAATATACCGAATGTTGGCATGAAGTGCTAAACTGCCGCCACATGCATAACTTTCCAATGTACTAAGGAATACCAGCAAACATAGGACAAATATGCGTATGACGTCAGTAATGCTGTTTAATAAAACCATTGGGCATTATAATTGAGATAATGTTGATGTGCTTTTTTCTTACAAAAGGATAAAAAAATGATGTACTTAGCTGCACATTCAAACAATTTGAGTCCTCTAGATCCTGTTCGTTCGATGGACAAATTGATGAGACCGTTGCGTCCATTATTTTCCTTAAGTAAACCGTGGCGATTTTTCCTAAAATAAATGTTACATGACAATCCAAGCTCCACAAGCAGTCCTCCTGTCCTATACGGATTTTTTTCCGGATGTTCATTTAGAGAATCCTACTAAAAATTCTTTGGAAGTACATTCCAAATATACTATAAAAATCCGTTCGGAAAGTCATTTAGAATTTCCTGAAATAATTTTCGATGGAATTCCTAAAAGAATTTCCAAAGTAATTCCTAAAGGAATTTCTGAAGCATATATTAAAAGAATTTCCGAGGAACTCCTAAAAGTGTTTTCGAAAGAATTCCTAAAAAAAAAATTCGATGGAATTCTTAAAGGAGTTTTCGAAGAAATTTTTTAAGGAATTTCTGGGAGAATTTTCGGAGGAATCCTTTAGGAATTCTTCTTGATTCCTTTGAAATTTCTTTAAAAATTTATTAGGAAATTGCTAGAATTCTTGAAGAAGGTCCTGGAGAAAATTTTCGAAAGAACAGAATTTCCAAGGGAATGGATTCTTCGGAGGACTTCCAGAAATAATTTCTGAGGGAAATTTAGAGGAATTTCAGTGGAAATGCCTGAAGAAAATTTCGAAGGTACTTCCAAAGGTTTACTTTGAAATATTTTGTAAAGAAATTTCCGAAAGAATTCTCGGAGGAGTTTTAGAATGAATTCCTGAAAAAGTGTCTGAATTAATTTTCAAATGAATTTTCGAAAGAATTTCTGGATCTATTACCTAAAGAATTCCTTAAGGATGAATTTCTGAGATAGCACCTTGATGATTTTTTCAAGATATTTCAGGAGAAGAATTTCTGGAATTTTGAATAGAATATCTGAAAATGTTCCAAGACAAACATTCCAATGAATTCCCGGAGGCTTTTCCAGTTAATTACTTAACCCAAACGATAAAATAAAATTGAAAGTTCGTAGTTTTCAAAACTGCCTAAAGTGAGCCAAGCAGGAATTCAAGCATCAAATGTTATTAAATCTTCATAGTTTCAGAAGTGGCGATAGTCACCCTTTAGTAAAAACAACGTTTTTTTTTCTGAATGTTTGCTTATCTAATTAACCTGCTTTTATAATGGCAACCGCTTCTACAATTGTCGATTTCCTATTTATCCTTCAAATTTGTATAAATAAAATTGTTTCAAAAATTAATAAAATAATCTGCAACATGTATAACATAAACCGTGAATGCTACTTCAAAATGTTATGTATTTATTCAACGTATTTTCTATAATCCTGGAAATTTAATATAAAGCCTGGAAAAAACTTGGAAAAATCAGGGAGTTTTTATTATGAAAATGAGTCGACACCTTGTATTATAATACAATGTCCGCCACACACTTAAAATTCTAAGTTTACCGATTGCCGAGAATCCAACAGCCGAGATATTAGTAATAATAATGACGAATTTCGGTAAAATTTTTACCGAGATTTCGGTAAACTTTACCGAGTCATCTCGGCAAAAAATCAACTTTGCCGAATTTCGGCAAAATATTGACGAAATTTCGGTAAAGGAATTACCGAATTTCAGTTAAAAAAAAATTACCGTATCTCAGCTGTTGGAATCTCGGCATAAATTTTGCCGAGATCTAAAAAATAATTTAAGTGTGATTACGCATTTTTGTCTCAGGTACCCCCAGATACCAGCAAAGGTACCCCAGGCTGAGAACCGCTGCTCTAGACGTTCTTCAGCGCTTAGGGGTTATTCAAATATGACGTCCACTACTTTTTGAGATTTTTAGAACCCCCTTTCCCCTCTGTCACGCTTTTATGTATACCTCACACTTATTTTTTTTCGCCGAGGCCGGCAAATTGCCGAGAATCCAACAGCTGATATCTCGGTAAAAATCTCGGTAAAAGTTCAAACTACCGATTGGTCGTTAAATGTTCGTCGCTACCCAGCTGTCAAAATTTACCGTGCCGTTCGGTAGTGCGTTGCCGAGTTGCCAGGTAAAGTGTTTTGCCGAAGTTCAGTAAATATTTTCATTTTTTTTTCCAGATTAATAAAAACAAATATTAAAAGCATCAATCAATATGAAAGTAAAATGTATTTCGTGTCGTATTTTCCTTGTTGTACATACATATTGCTAAACAAAACTTTAGAAATGGTACTGCAAATATGAATTTGCCTAACAAAAAGAATGTGCTACCATGTACTAACCAAATATTACAAACCGTGTCCTGATGTAGTAATTTGTAATTCTGTAACGTTGATTACGGAAACAGTGGGTGCTGCTCAAATGGTTCTGTTCCTTGAATAGTTTTCCAACGATGTTAAAGGATATTTAATTTAGCCGCCTCTAGCGGGCAAAGCGGTTACTGTCGATCTTGCTTTGTCTGCAGCATTTTTTGGTTTCAAATACAGTTGAAGCTAAAATTAAATACGAAAATGTTATTACTTTTAACCCTTTATAAGGCAGTGGCAACTATATTGCCACCAATAAATAATATGTTTTTCTATTTATTAACAAGAGCTCTACTTATTATTTCACATGTAGTGACTTTATTTGCTTCCTAGTAACACCCCAGATGAATTTGAGCCATAAAAAAATTAAAATGTCAATTTGAGAACAGTTTTTTTACGAACAGATCGTAAGTTTCGAGAGGAAGAAGGATTTTCAGTTGTAATTCGTTAAAAAACGACAAAGATATATTTTTCCGTTGGTATCAAATTATTTTGAATCTCCTGTGTTAGATTACTATGTGATTAGCGTGAAAAAGCTTTGCCTTTCTGTATATATGGTTTTTGGATTTTTGACGAAATTGTATTTTTTTTCCCAAGGGTCCCCCCTTGGGAGAAAAAAGCGGATTTTTTTTTTCACTCATAATGCGTTTTCTGACTAGGACTCTTCACCAAAAAATGTAACGTACCTTGATTTGACTGGTTCTACGTAAAACCAAATTTTTAAAAATATTTTTATATTTTTGTTGTTGCCTGTTTTCCCGCTTGCCGGGCAGTGGCAACTATATTGCCACCAATGTTGTCCCGCTTCGCGGGCAGTGGCAACTATATTGCCACCAATGTTGTCCCGCTTCGCGGGCAGTGGCAACTATATTGCCACCAATGTTTTACCGCTTGGCGGGCAGTGGCAACTACACTCAGGAATAAATGTATACTAAATAGGTTAGAAGTCATACTAACTGGCTATTCACCTGGTTGACCCCAAGTTAGTTTAAACTTGGACAATACGAAGATAGTATAAATTCAACTTATTAGCGAATAGTATAACTTGCCAGTATATGAAAAAAGAATAAAGGAGTTTTAATTATTTTGGTTTTGTTTTGTTGTCAAACACAATAAATTTAAAAAAATCTGTTGCTGTTTCCTTTGATAAAATTTTAGTTACTTCTATTATATTTTATTAAACTAACAACCGAGCCAACAACATATAAGGTGACTGAGTTACACGAGTTACATGATAAAACGTTTAAATATTTTTTGATAAATTCGATTATGGCGTCCACGTCAAATCCTCCTGCTCTGCGCTAAAATTCGATGATGGCCATCGCATTGTGAAACCATATCGCAACAACGGCATCCAGCTCAATTGTATTCCAGCAATCCAGCGGCTCCTCGAACTATCCCACTTCCCTTTTTCCTTAGCAGAGTCTCCTCCTGATCCGGTGTGCATAATTGGGCAGGAAGTCTTCCTTCGTCGCTATTCCTGGTGCAATTGTACGGCATTGAATACACCATTCCAAACCCTGGGAAAATCTCACCAGATACTGTGTCCCATACTGTGCATCGAGTGAAGCGGGTTAAGGAAGATGTTTTTCAGTTGAACCCGTCCTGGTCCAGCATCAATACCGTTTGGGAAAACAATTTAGTTTTCCTTCATTTTACACGGATACAAATTTCATCCATTTGCTTCAAAAATATACATGTTTATTTCCAAAATGGTAATATGTTTGAATCAAACATATTTATTTTTAAAACCAAATTAAATCCCTGTTTGTTTTATACATTCACTAGTGGGCAGCCCCTCGCTCGCTCTTGCAAAAGTAAACAAACACTCGAGTTCGGATCGGATCCGATCGGCAGCAGCAGAGCAGTAGAAGCAAGAGTAGAAGCAGATGTTTTCTTGCTTCCAAATTAATGATAAGGATGTTTTTCAGGTACAGAAAGGTAAGTAAATGAAATATGAACGTTTGGAATTGTGAAATCTGGTAGTCAAATGCTACCAGAATATGAAAATTGGTAGAATTGATATCAAAATATTATGAGTGGTCGAACCAAAACAATAATATCCATGTTTGCTTCAAACATTTAGCTGGTTGAAACAACTTGAAACGCACATTTGATTCAAAAAAAGTTTTCGTTCGCTTCAAATGCAACAATATGTTTGATCCAAACATATTTATTTTTGATGCCAGAACAAACTGAATTTATGTTTGGATTTACCTAGAATATGTTTGTTCTTAACGTAGTTTTTTCTGCGTGTAGCCTTCTGGCCGATCAGCTTGAAATCTGCTTTCGTCCGATGAATATTTTCCGCCGATTGATGGCTTCCTTGGTGGCTTTCAAGCATTGGCCACAGTAGGAAAACGTTTGAAGCTGCAGCCTCCAAAACAAGGTGGAAAATTTCGTTTTTTCTAGAGTTTGCGTGGAGGCACCTGTAAAAAATAATTACGATGTTTAGTTTACTTAATGCGTATCGTTCCCAAGAGATTTATATCCGTAAACTTACGTTAATTACTTTCCTTTTATGATCCGCCATACGCCGCGTCGCAGAACTTCTATCTGTTTGGTGAATCAAAATTTTCAGTAATACAATTTCATATATTCAACTACAAATCTGCCTCAGTTTATACTTTAATTTTTGATAGTATATTTTTTATTCTATGCTATGTTTAAATGCGACAAATGACTAAAATGATTAAAATAAAACCTATCCACGATTATTCTCAATTCTGAGTGTATATTGCCACCAATTTTTCAATGTTTCTGAACTGTTTAATGTATAACAAACATACATTTGAGTTTAATACCATGTCAACATTGTGTCCTATTGTTGTTTTTGTTAATTTATTGTTTAGATTCGTCTGCCTTATAAAGGGTTAATGTTGAAATCAATGCAAAATGTATAGTGTAAATAGGTTTAAAAAAACCAAAAAAATAAAGATGAAATTCCCATTATTCCTTGATTCTTCACGTGTTTTTCAACTGCGACAGAGTTTCCACGTATGACAGATAGGTTTATAACTGTCATACTTATTAACGAGATATCAGTGAAAATAAACTTTCACGGTCATGTTCGTCAATTTATTTTACCGAGAAAAAAAATGTCGATTAAGTGTGTAGTATATGTACTGTCACAAAATATTAGACCCCTCTCCCCCTAAAACCTGTGACGTCATTTTTGAAAGACCCCTTATTGTATTATGATTCGGGGACTCGTACCGTTGTGAACAGTGTTTAGCCTCCGAAAAATTTCAATTTCTCGTTCACTAATCAAGAGTAACATGTGCAACATTTTTGTGGTTCGTTCTAACGTAAGTCATCACCATCACACGGGACATGCGAGTCCTGGAAAATTAAAAATGGCTCCCTGGAATCCTTGCGGACTATCAGTAGACTCTTCGAAAAAAATCCGTTGAAACACAAAAATCTCCAATTTATCCTACAGATTCCTAATCAAAGCTAGTTCTAAACATATTCTCATCGAAGGCGTATCTCGAATTCTAATTTTTTTATGGAGGCTTTAATTCAACGAGCCATAAATTCATTCCTGCACTGTCGAGTTACATCCTAGGAAAGGAAATCGTCAGGCACGTTGTCCTGCCGATGGTGTGGAATTCCTTTCTCATTATTTTCCGTTGTGTATCGACATGTGGCCTCTTCGCAGTGTCGTTCTGAACAGTAACACTTCTGCCGGGGAACGTGCTCTGCTTATTGTGAGTAGTCCTTCGCTCGCCGGTCTGTTGGCGTAATAGTTCGGGCCGGTTTTGATGCAGTGGTAGTATAAGCTAGTAGGTATAGCGACGATAGCATAATTACGTTGAGGGTAGCAAGAGAATGAAAGCATTTCACCTCATTGTGGTCGTTGAAGCCTAGGGCGAGGGTGCTCTTGTATTTATTTTGAAAATTATTCGCATTAGTTGCCTCGTAGAAGCGATACTAAAATGTAGTGCTTTCCTATCGTTCCTAATTGTGTTCTAGTTAGCAAGAAGTTGAAAGCTGGAAGAATCATAGTGCATGTCTTTGAAAATTACTATTCAATGGCACAATGAAATTGGAGAATATCTCCAAGTAATTTTGAATGAAAGAAGTTAGTGTTAATTTGAATAATATAAATCATTGTCACTGGATTAGTATTTAGGCGTCGGTAGCAGTACTAGTGCCAAACGGAATATCGGAATATCTTACTAGGACCTCTACGCGCGCAATAACCGTAGCGCATAGATATTCAATATCTCAAAGTCACTCAAATGGTTCCTTCATAAGGAATTACTATCGCACAAAGGACAACGCGGTCGGTTATTTACTGGTCACACTGCAAAAGATTTTACCGAAACAAACAATATTGTAATATAATTATTCGTCACATAAAATAAAAGGCAAAAACAGATTATAAATTAATCATGGTGGTCGTAGCGGGATACAAGTTAAAGCTACCTCACTACCAGTTACTGATACCATACAAAAAGGTAAGTTTCTCTCTCGTTAATTTATTTACATTGTCAATTTGCTGAATTCCCTCCACCCACATCTCTCCCAAATACCGGAGTGACTACGAGAGTGGGACGATTATCATGTACCTACATAGAATCATTTTGCGTAGCTACATTGAAACACAATAGCTCAAAATTGATCCCCCCAACAGTATTCTGGCCCCTGGTTTGTTCAATTGTGCAACTTAAAGACGCGATATTGTCTATCCGGAATAAATTTATAACGCTTTTTATACCGAAGTTAGATTTTTCTCCGGATACAGGCAACTTTCCCAACTTCGGATATAGTGCGCTGGATTCGCCTGAAGATGCGCTAAACAACGCATCAATTAGTTTGACAGATAAAACTTCGGAAGAAAGTTCGGTTCGGAAGTCCCGACTTCCGAATTCTAAGTTGGTGCTACGCCGACAATATAAATTTTTGTTTTGAATCTTCCTGTTACGTTTTTTTTTTTCAATTTAATGATTTATGATATGAAATCTATGGTACTTGAAACAGATTCACTCTAACATAGATAATATAAATATCAAATACATTTGTTTCTTCCTTTATTTAAGTGAATTTTCAAACTAATTCGAATGATATAAGTTTACAACATTAAGGAGCAACGAACTTTAAACTTTCCGTGATATCCAAAAGTACTAACATAGACTAGAGAAAAACTACACCGTTTCTATGGTGAATTAATAACAGATCCCTTATTGTGAAAGCCTAACAATTGAATATTTTGCAACATAAGTTCTTCTTTCCATTTCTCGAGAAAAACTGTTTTCCAACAAATTAGTACCTACCGTACACACTAACTTTTTGCTTTTCGAGCTCGGCAAAATCGAGCACCGCCGTAGCTCGGCATAAAAAATTGTTTATTGCTGATTATCAGTATAACAGTTTCCAAGTCTCAGCAAACGAAACGTCAGTTTTACTTTTTTTTATGTCTTTACGAGGCTTTTGGCCCTTGGCCTTATGTGGGTCAGTTTTACTGAAATCTTGGCAAAAATCATTGCTGAAACTCGGTGGTGGTTACCTCGGGAAAATAAACGATAATTGCTGAGATATCGACGGAAAAAAATAAGTTTGTATCTTTTGATCTCTTCGATACAGATCAATAGCTAAAATGGGGTCGTACACTTATTAAGTAAGCATGTTTTCTGGGTTTTTCGAGCCCCCCTGGTAGGATCTTCCCATACAAATGATTGTTTTGCAACATGCCCTGCCCATCGTACCCTTCCGGCTTTAGCTACCTTGTGGATACTGGGTTCGCCATAGAGCTGGGCGAGCTCGTGGTTCATTCTTCGCGGCCACACACCGTCTTCTTGCACACTGCCAAAGATGATCCTAAGCACCCGTCTCTCGAATACTCCAAGTGCTTGCAAGTCTTCCTCGATTATTGTCCAATTAACCATGTTTCATGTCCATAGAGGACTACCGGTCTTATCAGCATTATGGACATGATACTTGAATCTTTTTTGGCCGCAGTTTCTCCTGGAGTTTGTAGTAGGCCCGACTTCCACAGATGATGCGTCTTCGTATTTCACGACTAACATTGTTATCAGCCTTTAGCAAGGATCCAAAGTAGACGAATTATTCGACCACCCCGAAGTATCCCCGTCTATCGTATCACTGCTTCCCAGGCGAGCCCTGTCGCGCTCGGTTCCGCCCACAAGCATGTACTAATGTACTATGTCTTTGATGCATTCACCACCAGTCCAACTTTTATTACTTCACGTTTCAGGCGGGTGTACAGTTCTGCCACCTTTGCAAATGTTCGGCTGACAATATCCATGGCATCCGCAAAGCAAATAAATTGATTGGATCTGTTAAAAATCGTACCTCGGCTTTCCGCATGACACCTTCTAGCGCAATGTTGAACAACAGGTCTTGTTTTAGTCCCCGGCGCGATTCGAACGAACTGGAGCGTTCGCCCGAAATCTTCACACATTTTTGCACACCATCCACCGTTTATCAAAGCAAAGTGTGGTGTGCTTCCCAGGGAAGCTGTTCTCGTCCATAATTTTCCATAGCTCTACGCGGTCTATAATATCGTATGCCTTCTTGATATCAATGAACAGATGGTGCGTTAGGACCTGGTACTCACATAATTTTTGAAGGATTTGCCGTATAGTAAAAATCTGGTCCATTGTCGAGGGTCCGTCAACGAAGCCGGCTTGATAACTTCCCACGAACTCATTCACTAATACAATGACAGATGACAGACGACAGAAGATGATCTGGGATATCACTTTGTAGGCGGCATTAAGGGTGGTGATCGCTCGAAAGTTCTCACACTCCAGCTTGTCTTGTAGATGGGGCATTTAACCCCTTCCTTCTTTTCCGAGGTGAGGCAGCCTAGGTCTGAAAGCCTCGCAAATAAAGATAATAATAATAATTAACCCCTTCCTTCCACTCCTACGGTAGCTGTTCAGTTTCCCAGATTCTGACTATGAGCTTGTGCAGGTAAGTGGCTAGCTTTTCCGGGGCCATTTTGATGAGCTCAGCTCCGATACCATCCTTACCAGCTGCTTTAATGGTCTTTAGCTGTTGGATGGTGATTCTGTCTGTAGTGGTGATCTCCAGGTGTACCGATACGGGAGGCTGTGTTGGAAGTAGGTGCTGCGAATGGCCATACTCTTGGAGGCGGCGAAGTCGTAGGCCGTTTTCGTTCGTCAGCCGGTGAGCGCTGAACTTCCCAATAGTCGGTCGAAACTCCTCCTCTTGGTTAAATCTTCTATGATGATTTTTACGTCATGGCTTGGGCAGCTGTCGTACTCAAGTTCAAGCTGCGCGTAAAATACGTCCTTATCGTCATCATGCAATGCTTCCGGAGTATGGGCTATGGACGTTGATTATGCTGAAGTTGAAGAGTGTATGTGCGTGTGCTCCCAATGAAGTTGAGAGATTTGCAGTTCCACGAACCGAGCTTTCAATCGCTAGCCCCTTTTCGTCGCAGTAGTCTTCGTAGATGGTTCCGGTCCGTACTCTCTTGTTGATTGTTCTTTGCGTATGTTTTTTTAAAGACTGGCTTGCAGGGCCTGACACCAAACTCCCTAAATTTCCGGAGGACCATTCCTCCTTATTCCCGGTGGACCATGATGCACAGTTTCATATAGAGTCCCTCGCTGGCACTCGAACTATTATCAGCCGCCCCTAACATGGAAAACAGGCGCTGTTGGGAGCCGATCCTGACATGGGGAACAGACGCTCGCTAAGATTTGCACCTCCGAAGAGGAGCAAACCACCCCCCCCCCTTTCCCTGTCAGCATACGACCATAGTTCCCACCGGGGTTGGTTACCTGATCTTCCCTAAGGTTGCTCGTATCCCGGCCAGAACCCCGAGGAGGTAGGGATTGGAGTTACTGGCTAAGAGGCTAAGGATCGCGAGATGGGGTCTATTTTATTCCTTCAGGTACGCGAAGTACCAATGGTACGCTTTACCCAGCATTTGGCGTGCTCAGCAGCATAACGGATCACAATTGTGTTCTTTTCAATATAATTATCGTTTGCATGAAATTTATGAACATAAAATGTGTTCCTATATTCCGCTACCAACGATAATGGTCTGCAACTTTTAATCTTTGCTGCTGCTAGAGGGATGTAGGGGAATAAGCAGTACCTACTTCGCACGTAAGAATATCCGCAAACACACCTGCCAACATCCGAGTGGAGACACTTGCTCACAGATAGACCACGTGCTGTTCGACGGACGACATTTCTCGGATGTTATAGATGTGTGGTCCTTCAGAGGTCCGAACATCGACTCGGATCACTACCTTGTAGTTGCAAAAATTCGGGCGCAACTCTCCAGCGTCACGAATTCACGAAACAACAGGTGAAGGGGTTGCTAAACAGTACCACTAGAAGCTGGACGAGCGAATAGGAGATGCCACCGGATCTGGCGACGTCAGAAGATTGTGGGAAAATATCCACGAAGCTGTGACTACAACAGCGCAGGATGTTTTGGGCGACGCCATCTATATGGTTGGTTTGATGAGGAGTGCCAGCGAGTGACGGACAAGAAAAATGTTGCTAGAAGTCGAATGCTAGTGGCTCGTACCCGTTCCAACAGAGAGCGGTACAGTGTAGCAAGGGCAGAAGAGAAACGAATCCACCGCAGAAAAAAAGGCAACACAAAAAGAGTGTGATAGCTGTAGCGCAGGGGAACATGAAACATAAACATAAACGACATGTGGAGGTTTTACGCAACCGTCAATGGCGCGCGGTATAAGACTGCGCCATTGCCCGCCATGTGCAATAACCGAGAGGGGAGTTTGCTGACAGAAGCAAGCAAAATAAAATGTCCATAAAGAATTGAGGCATTCCACGGGGGCATGTCAGTCGATCCTGAGCGACCATTTCGAAAATATTTGAAACTCTGCACAGTTTTTCAATTTCATCTAAATCGTCATTTTTCGATATCAAATCTTCATATTGAGTCACGACTAACTTTTCAAAAGGGTGTATGTGAAAATGGTTCAAAAATATTTAAAAAGCTGCACAGCAAAAACGGAATGTTCGATTGTTATGATTTTTTCAGCAAAGTTAGACAACTACATGGTGATTCTTAAGAAAATGTGCACAGTAAAGAAAAAAAATTTTTTGCCTTTAAAAATATCATTTTTGTCACAAAACTCAAATATCTCAAAACCCTATCTTTTTCGAACGTAATTTTTTAGGGAAAACGGTCCATTATATTAGCTATCTACCATAAAAATTTGGTGATGGTAAACTAATAAACAAAAAAGTTATGACATTTCAAACATTTCACAATTTTCACATTTAGTAAAACAATTTTTTTTCTGTGTAAGTTATTTCGAGAATTGCAGTTTGATGCAGATTTTATTGTTAAGGGACGTGATTTAAACAAGTTGTTTTCATGATATTTTGATTTAATTATTCATAGCATCTATATGAAACTTAGACACGATCCAGTGTTGTGATCAAAAGTATTGATAGTGTCATAATTTTCATTGCACGTGACTGGCGAAAAATTCTTTTAATAGTGTTGAAACCTGTTGATAATAACGTTGATAGAAACATATCAGAAATGTTATTTTTAAGACAAAAGCTGCAAAATCAAAGATTTATATACACGTGTACGTCTATAGTTTACCTGCAAAAAATATACCTCTTAGAGAATAGACTTTATGATCGGGAGGAAACGGGTATCTTCAACAACAACAAATGCATGATAGGTACATACCATGACAATGCTCACGAAAAAGCAAAAAAATACTACTACTAAGGTTGTTAAAGATCTTATAGTAATTTTTTTCTTCAGTCAAGCAAATGACACCAAACTAGTCAGTAAAAACTTAAAAGTGATTTTGTTTATTGAAATATTACGAACAACATGAGTAGCCGCTTTCTCAACTGTTGTAGGCCGTTTGATGGAAAAAGTGTTCAAAAGAGTTACGAAATCTCACCGAAAGCACCATAGATAAACTGAAAGCGACTGGTTATGCTCCAATGTCCACATTGAATACAAATTTACGCTTTTGCACGTCCTGCCGTCTAAACGTTGACAAAAGAGCAATCTGTATATCATCGGTTGAGCAGAGCGCAGGAAGTTCGAAAACGACAGCAACTGAGGAATTGCCAGATGTATCGACAACAACTGAGGAATTACCAGAAGTATTAAGTGCTGAGAGCCTTGCCACCGTACCATCAGCGAAATCTGTTTCAACAAATCAATCGGAAGATGAGTGTATCCAAAAGGTCAACATCGAACGCTTTAACGAGGGCATAGCTGGGATAAAAGTGACTCCGATTAAATGGAGTAAGATGGACTACGTTTATTACCCGGAGAAAAAATACCGTGAAATAAACGAAGCTGTACGAAGAAACCTCTTCAAATTAGGACCTGATGATGTGGAAAATACAGACTACGATGAGGTAATTATAAATATGAAGGAAAGGTTCTCGAATGCAGCCACGACAAGGAAAGAAAAATTATTGATTTTGTCGATGCTGCCAAGTTCGTGGTCTATTCAGGATGCCATTGATGAGTTCAAAACCAATAGAAATACAGTAAAAGAGGCAAAACAATTGAAGAATAACTGTCTTTCAACCAAAAATACTAGGTCTAGTACTGCATTAACAGATGAGACAAAAGAAATAGTAGTTCAATATTTTGAAGATGATGAAGTAAGTCGAGCTATGCCTGGTCAAAAGATTATGTATCAGTAAAAAGATGGAAAGCGTCAAGCAATCCAAAAACGATTAATGATGACGACTTTGAAAGAAGCGTACACACGCTTCAAGGAAATTCACGATAATATTAAAATAGGTTTTTCCTCATTTGCAAGCCTTCGGCCAAGGCAATGTAAGCTTCTTTCCAATTCAGGAACACATAATGTGTGTGTGCACAACCCATGAGAATATTAATCTTATTTTACATAGTTTGAAAAGAATCAATTTAACAAAGGATATTAAAATGTTAACTGGTAGTCTTTTGTGTGAAAATACAACATCAAATTGCTATCTACGATCTTGTTCGGATTGTCCAGATTCTTCATCATTGGAAAATACTTTATTCGCTGAGTTTGAAGAAAAATATATTGATCAGTTATCATTTGAGCAATGGGTGACCACGGATAGGTGTGACATAGAAACTATTGTAAAACCTGTAGATGAGTTTGTGTCATATTTTTGCTTGAAATTAGAAAGTTTAATCCCTCACGATTTCATTAAAACAGAACAATCCAGCTTTTTAAAAAATACGAAAATACATTACAAAATGGTGAATTTTTAGTCATTTGTGATTTTTCTGAAAATTACAGCTTTGTATTGCAAGATGAAGTGCAGTCCCATCACTGGAACGTACAACAAGCTACAATTCATCCATTCGTTATTTATTTTAATGGAAGTACGCAAATTGAACACTTAAGTTTTATTATAATTTCCGAAGATTTAAGACACGATTCAGTATCCGTTAACTTGTTCATTGAAAAAATGATTAACTTTTTACGCGTTGATAAGCATAAAGAAGTCAAAAAGATATATTTCATGTCTGATGGAGCAGCGTCGCAGTACAAAAATCGTAAGAATTTTTCGAGCCTATGTCAATTTAAATCAATGTACGGAATTGATGCAGAATGGCAGTTTTTTGCTACATCACATGGCAAAGGTCCTTGTGATGCTATTGGAGGAACAATAAAGCGCATGGCCACAAGAGCAAGTTTAGCCAAAGAACGTGAGCATCAAATTAAAACTGCGAAAGAACTTTTTGATTGGGCAAATCGTAGAAAAGAAAAAGATTTAACCAAATTATCATTTTGTTTTACTACTACTGAAGAGTACGAAATAAAGGCTTCAGAGCTCAGCGAGCAATTTAATAACGCGAAAACGATCCAAGGAACCCAAAAATTTCACTGTTTCATTCCATTGTCGGAAAATAAAATTAAAGCAAAACTATACTCAAACTGTGCTGATAATAATTCAAAAGTGTTCGATATTTTAAAAATTTGAATAAAAAAAATAAATAAAAATAAGTATTAATAAACTGTTTTCATGATATCATAACCCATACCAAAATTCAAACCCAAAACTCTTAGAGTTTCTATAACAACATTGTGTAACTGCCACATTTAATTTAATACTTAGGATAATATTAATTCATTTTTATTTATTTATACATATAATATTTATACATATAATATACATAATATCGATGAATACATAAATATGGAATATCATACAAACAACTTGTTTAACTCACGCAAGGCCCTTAACAATAAAATCAGCATCAAACTGCGATTCTTGAAAAAAAAAATACACGGAAATTTTTTTTTGTTTACTATAACTATATGAAAATTGTGAAATGTTTGAAATGTCATAACTTTTTTGTTTATTAGTTTACCATCACCAAATTTTTATGGTAGATAGCTAATATAATGGACCGTTTTCCCTAGAAAGATTACGTTCGAAAAAAGATAGGGTTTTGAGATATTTGAGTTTTTGTGACAAAATGATATTTTTAAAGGCAAAAAATTTTTTTTACTGTGCACATTTTCTTAAGAATCACCATTTAGTTGTCTAACTTTGCTGAAAAAATCATAACAATCGAACATTCCGTTTTTGCTGTGCAGCTTTTTAAATATTTTTGAACCATTTTCACATACACCCTTTTGAAAAGTTAGTCGTGACTCAATATGAAGATTTGATATCGAAAAATGACGATTTAGATGAAATTGAAAAACTGTGCAAAGTTTCAACTCAATAGAAAATCATGAATTAAAATTTTTCTTAAATTTTGATGCTGTTGCTTGGAATCGCTCAATTAGAAATTTTCTAAAATGTACCCCGGGGCAAGTGGAAATACAGGGTAAGTGGGTACTATGGCTGCCGATGAATCGATAAACGTTTTTAGTGATAACAATGTTTTAGAAAGATGAAGCAGGACTATCAACGAATAGAGCCGACACAAAATTATTTGGAATCAAAACTATTTGAGGCACATTGCTAATGCTTTTGCGTGATCGTGACTTTAAACTACCGTTAAAAGCTATTACTTTAATTTTAATTTAATGAATTTCTAACAGAATAGTCGTTTCTAAATTTATCATTGACAAGGAAGGTGAATAGTTTGAGCAATTAAATAATTAAACAATTATCGAAATCGATTTAAAAGTTTTAATTATAAGGAAAAATCTGCAATTTTCACTTACTCTTGAGTTTTAACATACATGGGGCAAGTGGAACATATTTGGACAACATCTTCGATAGAGCCATTTTAACTGTTTTAAGATCGTTGTCTAGTAAAAAATAACTCCGACATTCATATATCATATACATTTGAATCAGATGCAGTTTGATATTGTTGGTTTTGTTGTTAATGTATTGTACAGTAGGGTGTCCCAAAAACACTATGTTTGAAAAGTCATGGTACTCAAGCCTTATATGAAAGAAAATCGCATCCAGAGCAATTCTGTAGAACAACTCAAAATTCCAAAAAATAGTTTAGAGGTTCCGACAGAGCGATTCTTGAAAAAAAAATGCTTTTTTATGCACTTTTTGTCATATATTGGCTACTAGTCGACCCGGCAGACGTTGTTCTGCATAGTAGGCAAAAAAGCCCATGTGAAATTTCCATACGAATCTTAATTTTAGCATATCACGATTTACACAACCTTACTCGTAATTTTCACATAAGTTAATATCATATAAACCCGTCGGAAACTGTAACGAATGTAACTGCTGAAGGAATGAATCAAATCCATTCAGCCGTTTTTGAGTTATGCGGATACGAACACAGACCATTTCATTTTTATTATATAGATAGAAGATATTCGCCACATTTTAATCATTTATTTTTTTTCTTTGGACTATAATGAGTAATACTCATTGAGTATCCTCCATGGTAATTCAGATGGTATTATGCAATTATATGGACTCTAGAGAACCAATTCAATATCATAAAAATGCATTTTTCGGCAATTTTCGCAGAAATTTACTTCGTGTTCATAAAATATTTTTTTCTCGTGCATTGTCAACCATTATTCAAAAAGTATTTTTTATAAGGAAAGTTTTCGTGAAAACAGATCGAAAAAATATTATGACGGGGCCCTTAAAACCATGATTTTTTGCTAATGTATCAAAATTCAACAATATTTTGGTGGATATTTCAACAATTTTAACGTTTTTGACACCAAATATAATAATATAAATCCAGACTGAAGTTTTATGTAACATTAATGCATTAAAAAAAAATAAAATGTTCCATTGAAAAAAAAAACACAAAATTTTCGTAAATAAATCAAAAAACAATTACAAAATTTTCCACAGAATAATCGTTGAAAATATTGATTAAATTTTTCATGAACAATAAACGCTTTTTAAGAAGGGATCATCCATGGAAAAAAATGCTCAGTTTTATTGCTTAATTATATTTCTTTATTGATTTATTTTTATTTTTTATTGCTCTTTATTGATTTTTTTTGTGGAAAATTTTGTAATTGTAATTTTGTATTTTTTTTTTCAATTGAACATTTTGATTTCTTCATGGACATTTTTCTTTTATAATTGCTTTTTATTTCATTTTATAAGTGCTAATTTATTTTTGTTTTGAGGAGAATTCTTAATTGTTTATGGAAGATTTGCATTATTTAGGCATTTTATATTTATTTATTGCATATACCTTGATTTCTTCATTGGCACTTTCCTATTCTTTATGGAATTTTTTATTTTTTTTAGGGAAAGTTTTTATTTTAGTCCTAAAAAAATTGTTGAGTCAGATTAATTTTAAGTTGAGTGAAATGAATGAAAGATGGATACACCCAGGTTTTTTTTTACACGGTTGGAATTAATTAATTTCTCGGTTAACCTGAATTGTCACCGCCTTTTAAATACCCCCTGAATTTTCATTGATTTTTTGTGAATTTTTTCGTGGGGTTAACTCATTGTTTCATTGACGCTGAAGGTCTTAAACGACTAAAACCAAACCGTGTTAAAAAAACCTGGGTGTAATTTAATTTATTATATTTTTCGGATGGTTCCAATGAAATGTGCAAATAAGTGGAAATTCTTTACCTAGTCGTTTCTGGAAAGCGCTGAGGGAAAGTTTTATTATTATTTTTTACTTTTTCACATTTTTTTTCACAGTGATTTACACTTCCAAATAAATTTTCTATCAACGTACATAAAAATATAGTTTATTTACTTTATGATAAGATCAAGTTTATGAACAATGAACATACTCGTGTTTTGCTTGTTTTTGCCGTCCCTTTGTATGGAGCCCGACCAATGTGCCATATAGGAATATCATGTCATAGTAGGATAAGTAGACAATGCCTGAAGCCTGATTGCACAGATATGAATTCAACGCAATCGGAACAACAAACTACTACGTTGCATGGAATATCATTTTCTTTCGCTAATTGTGATGAACGCCAATCACTCAAACCTGTGACACGTGTCCACATGAATTGATTTTCTTTTCCGGTTTTCCTTTTTCGCATATTTTCCTCCGCGTCGTAATTCCTTGTTCGACCAACCGCAGAACATGTCCCATGCTATGGTTACTCAATGCGATACGGCTAATGTCTACCAGAGTAAATAAAATTGTTCCAATGTTCTCCGGTCATTGCCTAGTCTGGTTTGGAATTTTAAGACCGATAATTCGATTACCACATACCTGCCTAGTTGGCAGTGTTCTATTTTGAGCTTAAATCTGATTGAAATTTTACATTTTGACAGGGGCGAGGACTAACCGGACTGAAGAACTTAGGAAACACCTGTTACATGAACAGCATACTCCAGTGCCTCAGTAACACAACATTCCTGAATGAGTACTTCCTAGAGGAGCAATTCAAACAAAATCTCAACAGGTAATATCATTGTTACTTATTCGAGAGGGGATGAAAACCTAACGTATACTATATGGCTTTCCAGAAATAATAAAACCCAGGGTAGGATAGCCGAAGAAGTCGCTGCCGTAATGAAAGCGTTGTGGACTGGTCAGTACAAATGTATTGCAAGTAAGAACTTGAGGGTGAGTAATTGATGTAGCTATGTCGATTATAAGTTTATTTACACGTGATTGTATTTTTATGTCTTCCAGTTCGTAGTAGGGCAGTATGAGCGTCAATTCGGTGGAATTGAGCAACAGGATTCTCATGAGTTGCTAACGATTTTGATGGACTGGCTGCATTCGGATCTGCAAACTGTGCCAATACAGGTAAATGCAATGCAATTAGGTTAGATGACATCTTATTGCAGATTGTGGTATACATGTAGTATAAGCAGATTTGTATTATAAATTAGGCCTGCCTACACGCATTCTTTGTTTATAAAAACATGTTGTGTATGAGTTACAGAAAGTTTGAATAAAAACTCTGTAAATTATTTAACACAGCGTATCTTTTCAGATCGATACCAGCTTAGACAAATTACCGGCATCGGAAAGAGCATGGGTGGAGTATTTTAAGGGAAAGGAAAGTTACGTTGCTCAGCTTTCTTATGGCCAAATCAAGAGCACTGTAAAATGCGTCAAGTGTGGAAAGGAAAGTGCAACGTATGAATCGTTCTCAAGCCTAAGTCTGGAGCTGCCTTCCGATGCCAACCGATGTAACCTCAGTGTAAGTACAGTTTTTTTTATCCTAGAACTGATTGTAAATTTTTAATTTCCGGCGGTGACGGTTGGCAGATTTCATTCCCGTCCCGGTCCTGTTGCCGGAAATTTTAGAATGGTAAATATTGGTACCTATTTCGCTTTCTGACATCCCCCTTCTAAAAATGCCAAACAAATTAGAGTTCGAAATCTATTAAGGCCAATAGAAAGGATAAAGAGAATGCAGTCTTCATTGTCGTCTGCAACACATATGACTTATTTTTCGCGTTCTTTTCAAATGGTCTGTCTGGTCTTACAAATTAGTCTGTTACGTATAAGCATTATCATCATTACGTTGCTATTCTTAGATTAAAAATTATTGTTACTGATTCTTTTGAAATCCTGATCTAAAATTGCATCAAAGAACAATATGATTGGAGATCCTTTAATCCAATTTAGAGTAAAGATAAAATAAACTGCCTATAGAACCGGAATAAAAAAAAATAGAATGCAATCTTTCTCCGAGGACGGTCATCATTTAAAGGATTCTATAACATTCCCCAGAAAACCATACCCCAGAAAACCATTCCCCAGAAAACCGTTCCCCAGAAAACCACTCCCCAGAATGCACCATTCCCCAGAAAACCATTTCCCAGAATGAAACATTCCCCTGAAAACCATTCCCCAGAATGCACCATATCCCAGAATTTTTTTCATACCTTTAAAAAGACTCCTGCAATGAAACAAAAAGATTTTCTAACAGGTGGCAAATAAAAAACCGGAATTAAAGAATGGCTCGGAGAAAAAACACTCATTTGCCTTTTCCGAGCAAATGCGTATTTTAAAAGAAGGAATCATCCATTCTTCTTCTTCTTCTTCTTATTGGCATTACATCCCCCACACTGGCACTTCCACAGTTATTAACTGCGATATTTCTAAGCCAGGTTACCATTTTTGCATTCGTATATCATGATACTTTTATGCCCAGGGAAGTCGAGACAATTTCCAATCAGAAAATTGCTTAGCCGGCACCGGGAATGAACCCAGCCACCCTCAGCATGGTCTTGCTTTGTAGCCGCGCGTCTTACCGCACGACTAAGAGGGCCCCTATTCGTTAACCTTATTTCGGGCAAAGTCGTGCTTTTCAAGAAGGAATTATTTACTCATTTTTCTATTCGTGTGCCTTATTTTGCACAAACGCGTGCGTGGCACAAAAAATAGACTCATTCGCCCTATTCAGGGAAAATGCGCCCTATTGGTTCCCTATTGGTTTCCTCAATCAAAAGGCGTGTTTTTTGTTTGTGTTGAAGCCAGAATAGACGTGACCACGTGATACGACGTGACACGACAGTGCAGTTTGACATTTCATTGATAAAAATGTTATTCCTTTGCGTGAGCCGCGTCACGTCGCATCGCACATCGCGTTTACTCTGGCGGGCACCTTATGGTCATTATGCCAAAAGGCACATTGTATTTGAAACTAATAGCTTCCAACAATTACCACAGTGGTCCTTACACATCCAACTCATCACAATAAATAATTTTTGTATGGTCTTGCGATGATGTTTGTAAGAAAACAAGAAAATTAAATCATTTTCATCTATGTATTCTGTTTTCTGGGGAACGGTACATTCTGGGGAATGGTTTTCTGGGGAACGGTACATTCTGGGAATTGGTTTTCTGGGGAATGGTACATTCTGGTGGTTGGTTTTCTGGGGAATGGTACATTCTGGGGAATGGAATTCTGGGGTATGGTTTTCTGGGGAACGGTTTTCTGGGGAATAGTATAGAACCATTTAAAGATGTCGAGAAAGAAATCGTCGGTCTATACTAGTTCTTAGTCAAACTTACAGTTTTAATTATTCCAATCTTATTCACAGGACTGTTTGGACATGTACTTCAACGGAGAGCACATCATGGGATGGAATTGTCCACAGTGCAAGAGCAGTCAGGTCGCTATAAAAAAGCTGGACATTTCACGGCTTCCGTCGATTTTGGTGATCCATTTCAAACGATTCTACGCCGATCCGGATGCGGTTTCGACCGTTTACAAGAAGAAGCAAAACTACGTTATGTTTCCGCTGAACGAGTTAGACATGTCGCCCCACGTTGCACCCTCTGAAAAGAATCGCAACCAAAAACTCAAGTCTCGTCGGTATCATCTCTACGGTGTGTCGAACCATTACGGGTCGATGGAAAGTGGCCATTATACGGCATTTTGCCGCAATAAGTTGCACCATAAGTATGCCGTTTGGGAACAACTGCTTGTGACATTGGTAGTAATTCGAGTTATCTCATTTTAGGTGGTACAAATTCGATGATCACACGGTATCCAGTCTCGACCAATCGGATGTATGTTCCAGTGCGGCTTATATACTGTTTTACTCAGTTCTACCGGAGCGGAACCCATCGGAAGTACAGGTACGATAAGAACAATAGGTTCGTCGGCATTTTCATCCTATTTCGTTGACCAGTTTAGTCCCACACTTCAAAACATTGGATTATTCCCGCAATCTGCGGGACAGAATTGCGCAATTAGAATTTCGCATATTTGTAACAATTAACAAAAGATAACCAATGTACAAAAAGCTATGATTTGGAGTTTAAATTTTAGATGTGGATGTTTGCTTAGTTATTCGTATTTCGTACCAGATGTTAATCTCGAAGTTTAACTATTATTGACGTTGATTTCAAAATGTAACAAAGTCTATTAGTTATATTTTAAGTTTTATAGCAGTTTCAGTTGTAAAAACAATTCGATATACTGTGATTGTTACAAATATGCATTTTAATACGAAAAAATGACTCCTTTTGAAGCCTGTGGTAATATATTTTTGCAATCTAGAGAAGAACTTGAGTTGGTTTCAGTTTTTGAAACAGGAGCGACGGTACTGTGATCCTCAATCAAAATAGATCAGATTAAATGAGTTGCAAATGTTGTTACATATATGAAAGCGAAAGATTGGTAACATATGTATGTATATTTTTAAATGAAGCTACAAGTGAAATGAATTAAAAATTATGGTTTTCTTCATAAATTGAACATAAAAGAAACGCATATTGGATCAGAAGTCATATTTATTCGCTCAACCATTATTACTATCTTCGATTACTATTTCTTAAATACGATTTCACTGACTAATTTGATTATGTGTCTAAACGTATATTTTTCGTTTTTCGGATATTGCTGTTATTATGTGATGTATAAATTAAATGAGTAGTTTGTATGATATTCACAGAAGCACATTTGGCGAAAGAGATTGCATTTGAAATAAAGTGAACTTCACTGACACATAGCACAATTAACGTTCAATAATGCATTTTAATACTATGTTCGCACTAGGGCCTTGTAACATGTTATTCGGCTATCGTGATGAGCTTTCTTTTGTCGATAATTTGGATAACATGTTATTCAGGCTGTAGTGCGAACATTGTATAACCAAGCACTTTGCATTTGTCAAGCTTACTTTGAACGTTAACAATATACTGCACGCTCTTACCATTTGAGCTACAGCAGGCAATTCCAAGGATGTTATCGATCATTTAGTAATCTGCGTTTGATCATTTAGTTTTAAGTAGTTTGTCAATAGCTCATTCCAGAGGCTAAATTTCAAAATGTGTTGTATGACGAACTTCTAGTGCGAAGGTTTTTCTACAACTCTGTCTGACAAGTCGATGTTCGAATACCACTATTGAAGGAAATAAGACGCTAGTTGCAATAACTCATACCGTGGAAGCACCATATTTGACGCAGGTCTTATTATAGTCTTAGACTACCTTGACAAAGGAATTACAACAAAATAGACTAAATGTACGAACAGTTTCCACTTTTTACAAGGCATACATACAAAGCATACATACTTACATTGATTTTGATAGTATTGACACAGAACAAAAATCATGAAGAACCAATAACTTAGGCAAACAAAGTAATTCAACGAACGCATACTTCATAGCTTCTGACCATAAAGACAAGAATGACATTGTACAGATCAATCTATATGATTAAGAATGCGATAATGGGAATATCTATTAAAGTTGTAAATATAATGTCTTTTGAGCCGCAGTTCAACAGTGTCTTAATGGACGACATGATCCTTGTACGGCTGGAAAACTGCTTCAAAAGTTATTAACTTGTCATTCTTATAAATCGGGGATTGGACACTTTCTTATATTTGATAGAAAAAAATCGACTCGGTTTCTACGATGAAGCATTGGGCAACATGTTCATTGTGAGTCGAAAAAACTGCTTCGGTCGATTTTGAGCGCGTGCTTGCTTTGTTCGCGAGTATGGACAGAGAAAAGACAATAAGTATGGCAGTATTTTGTTCGCGAGTAATCACGAGTTTTTGTGGTGTCTTCGAATAGAATGAATACATTTGATTTTAAATAAACACAAAAATACTAAACAATTGTGTTCTTGCTCGAACATAAGTGAGAAACATGTTCCGATGTTTTTATGCTATTCTGCAATTTCATGGCGACGTAAGCTTCGTAATGAAATAGAGAAAAACAACCATGCGTTTCCATCGATGCATATGCTTAATGTTTGAATCACTACGATGCCTCTGTTCTTCCCCTAAAAACATGGAAAGTTTACAAGCGACGAACCTTTATGTCAGTAAATTCCTGACCAATTATTTATTACCAATTAATTATGACCAATTAATGACCATTCAATAAACCAGTCGATGTGGTCGTGAGGGTCAGTTAAGGATTTAAGTATTTGTCACACCGGATCGGAGGATTGGATTGCAGTACCTTTTTGATTTTTGCCTTTCGCGTACAAGAAAGTTTTTTTTCGAAATGCTATCACTCCTACAACGAACTTTTTAGATAAGGCTGGAATACCCATAATGTGTGAGTGCACAAAAGATAAGAGAAACATTAGCCATCTTTTAGTAAAGTACTCCTTAACCGATTTTTCCGTAACAAGTCGCATTCGACAGGGGGCAAAGCTTAGTTGATCACTATTAAATTTAATAACGATATGCCATTTCGTTTGAAAGTTAAAAAGAAAATGGTGTATCGAAACCTGTCTTGGTGTCTTGGCTAAATACGTGCAAGGAAGAATCACTACCAGGTGAAATCAATTATATTTCTATTTTATTTTTATTTTTTTTTTCAAATAGAGGCATAATAAAAGATTCTTTTGTCATTCGGTTCTGCGCGGTAAACGCGTTTAATAGTGTGCCAGCTGGGAGGCCATCGCCGATTCTGGTTTACGATACAAATTCGAGACAGAATTCGACGGCGGGCGTTCCACACGGCTACATACTCGGCCCAACGCTGTGGAACGTGATAACTGGCTGCTAACGCTAAAGTTGCCCAAATGCGTAGAAGTTTACGGATTCGTAGATGATGTTGTTCTAACGATAACCGGTGAGTCGCTGGAAACGCTGGTGGCAGAGACGATCGACGCAGTAGGAACATGGATGAGTGGAGTCAAGCTGCAGCTGGCTCATCGCAAAATGGAAGTGATGCACTGGCCAGCAACTGCAAAGTGATTCAGCGGATGCAGATTACCGTCAGAGGGCACAACATATCGTCGGTGCGGACCCTGAAATATCTAGAAGTGATTGATGACCGGTTCAATTTTAACACCTATGTCGACTATTGCGGTGAAAAGGTGGCTAAAATTATCAGAGCACTAGTTAGGTGATCCGAAAGGCAGTAGTAGGCGTCATCCTCAATACTGCGGTACGAAGTTCCAGACTGGGGAGTTGTGTTCAAGACTGAACTTAACCGCAGGAAGCTGCACAGCGTGTTTCGTCTAATGGTCATTTAAGTAGCGTGTGCCTACAGAACCATTTTGCGAAGGCAGCTTGTGTTATCGTCGGGATGATTCCAATTTGCAGATCCTCGCAGAGGATATCGAGTGCTACCATCGGAGAGGAACCAGTAATGTGAGACAGTGAGGATGAACGCTATGGTCGAATGTGGGACAATGCGGAGAATGGAAGGTGGACCCACCGGCTCATCCCCAATGCGCGACGTGGGTGAACAGGGAGCATGGAGAGGTGAACTTTTACCTCACACAGTTCCTATCCGGACACGGCTGTTTCCGCCAATATCTGCATCGGTGTGGTCATGTCATGCGTCGTCGAGAACGTGGTATTCGATTGCTAGAGGTTTGTGAAAGCACGTAGAAGAACACCTGCCCTAAGGCCTCTCAACATCGCAGAGCGAAGGTGTCACAAATAAGGTACGTGAATGCGGTCAGCAGAGTCGTGGTCGTGACGCAAATACTTTCGGAGCTGCAGCGTAGATGGAGCAGGGACCAGGGATAAGTGTCGGTTCGCTGGGAAATTCATCACAGTGAGCAGTCAGTGTTTGTCTTCGAGTCGTCGGGGCACCGGTGAACCGGATTCGACGGATGACATCGCCAACTTGATGAAGATAGAAGTAAAGAAGAAGGAAGTGCTTCGGGTATGAAGAGCTCCATAGTGCGGAAGTCATCTAACACTGCAACTCGAAGATGAAGTCGGCGCAATGCGCGAAGTTTCGTTTTTACCGGAACTGGTGGACCATCTTCGACGCGGGGGGAGTCTGGAGGATTAGGGTCAGGAAATTTGTTGCACGACCGCGGAGTGGGGATCGACACAACTTAGTTGTTCGCCTTGATTGCTCAGGTTTTTGGATTGAAGGCCTTCAACCCTTGTAAAAAACACATACATGTGGTCAGTATATGACTTGGATATCCGAGCCTCGGATAAAAAGTCAATTTTTCAAGTGGTCGGGGTTCTACCAAAACACCAAGCGCCAATGAAAAATTTCATTTTTTTGCCAAAGTTTTTTTTTGTATCAGATTCAATTAATCAAAAATGGCATCGGACATCATTCAACGGCTTAACTGAGGATTAGGGTGGCTCAAATTAGTATGGGAAAACTTTTTTCAATTTTTTTGATGGGCCGCCCTCTTATTCGGTTCTATTTGATGCCCTTATGCTCTGGTCAAAATTTCAGCCAAATAGGCCAACGTTTGGGCGGTGCTAAACTCGTTGGAAGTTTATATGGTAAAATGTATGCAGAAACATCCAAAAACAGTAAATTGCAGCTGGACTACACAACTTACGATGAAGAACTATGGTACTCATTCAGATCTTGTAGAATTAAATACAGAATGTTATGCTGAAAACCGCGAGAAGATTAGATTTTGCCCGGCTAAGTTATTAGCATTTCGCTGAAGGTGGGGTTTGAGCAAATTTCGTTTCTTTTACCTTTTAAAAGAAATAAATTCACCCCTACTACACTCCAGTAAAATGCTAATAACTTTGCGTAATAAACTCTAATCTTCTCGCAGTTTTCAGCATAACATTCTGTATTTAATTCTACAATTCTACAAAAACTGAATGAGTATCATGGTTCTTGATCGTAAATTGTGCCTTCCAACTGCAAATCACTGTTTTTGGATGTTTCTGCATACATTTTTCCATAGAAATTTCCAACGAGTTTAGCACCGCCCAAACGTTGACCGATTTGGCTGAAATTTTGTCCAGAGCATCAGGGCATCAAATAGAACCGAATAAGAGGGCGGCCCATGAAAAAAATTTGAAAAAGTGTTTTTTGAGCCACCTTACTGAGGATATCCTATAACAAATGTACGCATCAATAGACATGAAATTCTTTTCGTTTTCTTTTTATGCACAAAATATAACAAGTCAGTCAAAAAGCCGTTTTGAACGGTTTGACTGAACCCCGACCAAATGATCTTATAGGCATTTTAGGGTGGAACAAGGATAAAAAAGATTTTTTTCTGGAAAGTTAATCATTTTCAATAAAAACACACACAGACTGCATGCCAGGCTTCTTTGTCACCAAGAGAGCTTTGATCAGATATAAATTACTGAGATACTTGTGTTAAAAAAAAACATATTATGTCTTACGCTCGTATTTCAGAGGAATATCCGGAACACAAAATTACGAAATTTCCGGAACCAAATGTCCGATAGCGGAATGTGATGTGACAATAGTGTTCTTAAAGTATGCATCATGTTCGCATTTCAAAGATATTCTCTAAAACCAAATTTCCGATTGCAGAAAAGTCCAATGGGCTCAATTACAAAGCTTTAGCTCTCGTTTGAAACTATTAGCGCTCAAATTGTTCTACTAACGGCTGAGATCTTGATGTGACATTATTTGATTAGTTTTTAAAAATACGCTTCATGTTCGTTTTTTCCCCATCCACATGGAATGTACCAAGCGCTTGTCCAACCAAAGGCACGTTGCTATCAGCTTGATTATCACTTATGGCTTGGCTTGATTATCACTTATTCTAGCATTGGTATATACGCTGGAGAATTTATCGGCGAATAGACGACAAGTCTCTTGGGTGAAAAATGCGATTTCGTTATTCAGCTGCATCGAAGACGGAAACTTTCCGCTGTTCATTGAATGGGCTCAGCAAATGCTGAGTAAAGCGTACCAGTGGTACTTCGCGTACCTAGAGGAATAAAATAGACCCCATCTCGCGGTCCTTAGCCTCTTACCCAGCATCTCCTATCCCTACTTCCTTGTGGCGCTGGCTCGGGATACGAGCAACCGTAGAAAAGATCGGGTAATCAAGCCCGGTGGGAATTATGGTCGTATGCTAACAGAGAAGGGGGGAGGGTTTGCTCCTCTCCTGAAGTGCAAATCTTACTGAGCGTCTGTTCTCCATGTTAGGGGCGGCTCACACCAGCATCTGTTCTCCATGTAAGAGGCGGCTGATCATCGTCCGAGTGCCAGCGAGGGACTTTAAGTGAAACTGTGCACCATGGTTCACCGGAAATAAGGAGGAAGATTCCTCCAGAAATTTAGGGGGTTTGGTGTCAGGCCCTGCAAGCCAGCAAAAAAAACTTCCGCGACGAATATCAACAATAGAGTACGAACCGGAACAATCGGCGAAGAGCACTGCGACGAAAAGGGACTAGCGATTGGAAACTCGGTTCGTTGAACTGCAAATCCCTTAACTTCATCTTAACGCATACTCGCCGGATGGACGGAACTTCTCCGACATTATCGACATCAGGACATATCATGGCGCTAACATCGATTCTGACCACTATCTGGTGATGGTTAAACTGCGCCCAAAACTATCTGTCATCAACAATGTTCGCTACCGACGACCGCCGCGGTACGACCTAGAGCGACTGAAGCAACCTGATTTCGCCACTGCATACGCTCAGCATTTCGAGGCACCGTTGCCGGAGTGGGTAAGCTCGATGGAGCCCCTTTTGAGGACTGCTAGAATATAGTTAAAGCAGCCATTAACGACGCAGCGGAGAACAACATCGGGTATGTGGGACGAAGTCGACGGAACGATTGGTTCGACGAAGAGTGAAGACATATTCTGGAGGAGAAGGGCGCAAGGCGGACGGTCGCGCTGCAGCAAGGCTCCCGGCAGAACGTGGAACGTTATAGACGGAAGCGGAGACAGCAGAGCCGCCCTTTTCAGGACAAGAAATGCCGCCTTGAAGAAGCGGTGTGCGAGAAGATGGAACAGTTGTGCCGTTCTCAAGAAACACGCAATTTATATCAGAAGCTCATCTCGCAAAGGCTTCGTGCCGCGAACTGAAATGTTCACGGATAAGGATGGTCGCATCTTGAATCTTGACGGACGAACGTGTGATGATCGAAAGGTGGAGGCAGCAATACGAGGAACATTCAAATGGCGCTGAGCAGTGAAAGTCAATGCAGCGGAGGAGATGACTACGTCAGTTCAGCGAACGATGGAAGCTAACCAGACCACCTTCCTTGAGGAAAGTTAAGGATGCCATCTACCAGCTGAAGACCAGTAAAGCAGCTGGCAAGCATGGTATCGGAGCTGAGTTCATCAAAATGGGCCCTGGGAAGCTGGCAACTCGCTTGCACAAACTGATAGTCAGAATCTGGGAAACTGAACAGCTACCGGAGGAGTGAAAGGAAGGGGTTATATGCTCCATCTACAAGAAAGGTGACCAGCTGGAGTGTGAGAACTTTCGAGCGATCACCATCCTTAATGCTGCCTACAAAGTGAATGAGTTCGTGGGAAGTTTTCAAGCCGGCCTCGTTGATCGCTACTCGATAATGGTTCAGATCTTTACTGTACGGCAAATCCTTCAAAAATTCCGTGAATAGCAGGTCCCAAAGCACCATCTGTTCATTGATTTCAAGGCGGCATACAGTATAGACTGCGTACTGCTATGGAAAATTATGGTCGAGTCCAGCTTCTCTGGGAAGCTTACCAGACTGATCAAAGCAACGGTAGATGGTGTGCAAAACTCTGTTAAGATTTCGGACAAACACTCCAGTTCGTTCGAATCGCGCCGGGGACTAAGACAATGTGATGGACTTTCGTGCCTTCTGTTTTAGAAGGTGTTATGCGGAGAGCCAGGTGTAACAGTACGATTTTCAACAGATCCAGTCAATTAATTTGAATGTATGCAGATTTTTATAAAAGTTGAACAGAGCTTACTTTCAAGATCCACTACATCCTCCTAGTTAAGCTCGACAGATCGTATCCTCTCACGCTAGCTGATGTCAGAAGAACAATAGTGCCCCGGCTTCACTACCAACTAATAAATTTTTATTAATCAGAAAAGGTTTTTTTTTTTTAAATTTGGAATCGAAATAATGTTTTCCTTAAAACTGAAATGAGAGAAAAAATCCATTGGACCGGATGTGCAGTTACTTACCTATCGCAAGGAAAAGTTACCGCATACCAGTCTTACCACGCAGCAATGGTGGCGCAACAACTGTCGTTAAAAAATGCGTTTGCACGTAAACAAGAATACGAGTGGTAGATGAAAAAGCATAAAGTTGTTGACTTTCTTCTTTGAGATACTTTTTTTGCCCCACACAATATTATAGCATTGTTCGCTAGCTAACTAACTTTCCTGTCTTTGTCTTCAAATTTCACATAAGTCTTCATTGCTTTCAAATGCATTTCCATCAAGTGCCACTTCAATACCATCATTGCCCTTTACCTGCAACCATGTACCTACTGTATCCATTTTTTTATTGTCTATTAGCTGCTCTCCGTTTAAATTAAAGAAAATAGGCGAAATCATAAAATGTAGAAGGGGAAATTTTCACCTATTGTTGATCACTCAACATTTAGTGAATTACTCTAAGGACAACATTGTTCAAAAGGCCTAACAGTTTATGTTTCCCTGGTACGATTGCTGAAAGTGCCATTTCTTTACTCCATGATACGCACCGTTTTGAACCGCCCAGCTTTACAATTTATAAAGTAATCCAAAAATCTACTTTATCCTTCATAAACAGCACAAACTTATTTCATATTGCCGGATCTGTTCTAATGGAATTTTCGCGAATTATGTTTTCGGCAGTGATAAAAAAAAAAAATGAGATTATTGATCAGGGTTATGTAAAAAATGTTCTAAAAATGATCAAATAATGTTACAATAGGGACCGCTGCCAGGGTGGTTATCATGTCAAAGTTTTGCACACAGCGCAAAATAATTCGATAGTTATTATGGTCCCTCGAACCTTTGAGCAATTCACATTGAGTTCAACTATTACACGTGTGCTAAGGTAGAAGCTACAAATGAACTAACTGCAAAGTTTGGGAAGATGACTGCTAATTATTTATTTATATCAAGAGTAGATTTGAGTACCTAATAGAGAGACACATCTTCTGCATCTTATAACGATAACTCCTCGGTGGATGAATTGATTTGTGTTGATTCGCTCTGAAGTGGTCTATCCGGGGCCACTCCCGTTCCTCCTGGAGGACAAATATCCGTCAGAATAACCACTTCGTACGGACTGCAGTCAGACAAGTGCAGAAAGGAGCACAGCCACCCGTAGAATCCCTTTTCGATGTCACTGATTTCGTTTATCCAAGCAGTGAAATGCAAACTAACCTGCTTCAAGCCAGCGTATACTCCCAGGCCCAGTGTGCAGACAACGATTGCCAAAGGGTAAGCGAGAACCAGGAGCGGTGACATCAGCAATTTATGCAGATACGACTTTTCCTCGTTGAAGTAGGTGAACATGTTGTACCACGTGACGGTTCCAATGTAGAATGAGTAAATGCTAGTGGTTAGCGTGACGATGGGCAAACAGATAATGGATAGCAACAGAATATGGATCCCTGCTCGGAGTGTGCACTGGCAGCAACAATTCCGCTTCGTACGGCATACTTCTTCGTGAGCGGCCAAAGCTTGCTTGTTGATTTGCTCGAGCTCTTCGCGGGAAATATTCAACTGAACGTCCATCGATTGTCCTTTCTTTCGGCCACGTTTGATGGTTCCTGAAATTCGAATTAACGGAGACAAACATGTAACGAAGAAGTTGAAACAAACAGCATTGTAATGTGTTCAACATGATGATCATGCCAGGGTGACCACTGAAATTTGATTTTCAAATTCCCGGGTTTTTCGCGCTTTTCCTGATAAATTTGGTCAAACTTTCCCGGTGTTTATTTAACTTGAAACAATCAGAGTAAGAGTTTTTGTACTTTAACTAAAGCTTGATCCATTTAATATTTGGCCGCACAAAATGAGCCATTTCTTTGCCGAAAAAGTACATAAAAAAGTGTTTTGGGTTTTATTATACAAGTAATTTAGTAAACTTTAAAGGAAAAAATATTGAAAAATTATTCATCGACATATAGGATGAATTCTGGGATTTTTCTCTCAATACCATGCATCATTTTTTGCACAGTAGAACGGTCAACTTGATCTGCCATTATTTCACACAACCTCTCCATGTCAGCTGGTTTTCTGGTTGTTTTGCACCATTTCTTAAGTTTACCTCTGATAATTGCCTAATATTCTTCGATGAGACGAAAATTTGGGCATACTCCAAATTGATAGTTTTTTCAATAACGTCAATATCATTCGGTTCAAACCAATCCATTACATCCAATCTGTGATGGCAGCTTGCTAAGTCAGGCCAAATCATCACGGACCGTCGTGTGATTGAATAAACGGCAAAAATCGCTTCTGAAGACACTCCTCCTTGTATACTTGCCTATTTATGGACGCTCCAGTGATGAAAACCTTAGTTTTCTTTCCACAACTACAGATGTTTTGCCAAACCATCAATTTGCGGGCAATCTTGTCTGCATAGGCAAATTTTAATCCTCCTGGGCATCACACTTCCGTTTGGTAAGGTAAAACTTGTATCCGGGAGCTGAAAGTCCATTCAATATTAGTTTCATCGTCCATCAAAATACATCCATTTTATTTCGTCAGAGCTTTCTCTTACAGCATTCTTGCACGACGTTTGGGAACCAGGTTCTGTTTCAGGGTCCTGTTGGGATGCTTGCTGACATGATATGACTTGAAAACTTCGTGCCTACAGATTTTTCGAGCTGTGTTGTATGGCAAGTGGACATTTTAGCTAAATCACGCAATAAAATCCCAGAATTGTTCCAAACTGTAGTCGTCCGTGTATTACTTTCTTAAAGACAAAAATTATACATTTACAAATTTGACCCGACTGATCGAGTGTCTGTTCAACAAGGAGGATTGGCTCCGATAACGATTCTTTGCACGAAATAACGGACACGAATAGGAACATGGAACGATTTGACTCTAGCCCAGCAAGATAACCCAACTAACAATTTTGTTGCTAAAAGCTTCAACTTCTAGCCTTTGGCTGTATAATATTTGAATAAAAGCAGCCAATGCTGAATAAAAGAAAAGCCTCCGCAAATAATCCCTTAAACTTCAACTCGACTATTATCCAAATATCTATCAGCTAGTCAGTGTGCTGAATATATTTAATCTTTTATCGTTTATGCAGCTTTCATATAGTCATAAAACAGCTCTGTCTGAATTAGCAACAAAGCTTATCGGTTAAGAGCTCATGTATGTAACTGAGTTGCTTGTTAGCAACTTCCCATATTACGGTGGGTAGCATTCACAATGAAAACGTTTTCGCTGTTGTTATAGCACTAACAATATAGCGTAATGGCGCTATAAATGAACTAACGAAGCTTTCAGGCTACTTCTGTATCTTTGAAGATTACACAACGTTTAAGTAAACCTTATACTGCTTCTTTTAATAGCTTATCAGTATGGAATGTCAAAACCGCAATGTTTACATTTGATTTTTGTTGCCGGAGCTGTGTATGAGCTATTGATTTCGGTAATGCAGCTACAAAGGTATTCACCTGCTCTTATAGCAACTGACAAAGCGCTGTCATTAATGCTAGCAGATAGCGTAAGAAAGTAAACCATTTAGAAGCGATATTTCTGTTGACGGCTACTGTTAAACGATTAGTAGCAGAGTAGCATCTATACAGATCGAGAAAATGTTGCCTAAAAACAATTTCAGCGATTGATGATGCATAAAAGTTAGCCAACAGAACATGCTGATAGATGTTTGAATAATGGTTGAAATAATGCTGAAAGCATAATTTTTAAGCTTATGTGCTGAAAGCAGCATGTAGGCATCTTTCTAACGTTTATACAGCATGAATCTGAAAATAGCGCTAGTGAAACAACCTATAGGGTATGCGAAGAAGCACAACCATAATTTTTATTGTTATTTACGTATGTCTAAGCACAGAGAACAGACATGGATGCTCGAACAAAATTTCGTTAAAAACGTGTGTAAAAATTTAAATCGCACCTCAGCGCCGCCAACGCAGGCTGCCGACATAAAAACTGAATTCCACTAAGTGATGGCGTTGGCATACACTTCATAAACAATGTAGTGCTGCCACCTAGGAGCGAGCCTGGGAGCAATTCGGAATGAACACTAGCGCTTAAAAGTAAAACACGGCAAATTTTAACCATATTTATCAGCACACTAGCACCACAGACAAACAGACATAACACATTGAACATTTACTCATCAAATTCATCGTCGTTCAAACACTAACGACATCTGTTGATTTCAGTTAGTTGGGCAAATCACGAACCAGATGGCGGTAGTGAGCAAACGTCAAACTAGAGCAAATCCGATGCGCGCGCCGCGGGTGGTCGATTGGCCAACTAACGATTATTTGAATTGACCAGTAAATCAGTGAACGATGTGAATTTGACGAGTGTTATGTCTGTTTGTCTGTGCTAGCACCGCGCAACGGGGGCATAACGACATACTTTAAAATGACCAGTATAAACTTTTACACAAGCACGCGAATGAAGATGAACGTCTGTTCTCTGTGGTCTAAGTGACGGTGATGACAGAGCAGCGGCCATTGAATCAGGAGATCGGGAGTTCGAATCTAGATAGCAACAAAATTGATATTTGAGTTGTTGTTGTTTGAGTTGAGAAATGGAATAAACTCTGAAATTTACTCTCCTTTCAAATAATATTTAATCAAGTTGAATTCAGTGGCTGTATAAAACTTATTTAACAGATTCAAAAAATCTGAATAAGCGCCATTGAAGGGAATTATATTACTAAATGGTTTAGTAAAGATTGAGAAAAAAATGTGTAATATGCTGTAAAATAGTTGAGCAGACTCGTCAAAAACAGCTGAATAGATTCGCCAGATTTGCTGGTAAAAGCATTGAATAGAAGTTCTTGATCATATGTATAGCACACATATTCAGCTTGAAGCCGTATAGACGAGTTGAAATAACATTTAGGGGAAAAGGTGGTAAAATGAACACGTTAAGGACCTGCGTTGAATTCAATCATAAAACGAGAATGACTTGCTAGTTTAACCACTTAGACCAACAATTTAACTAATTTTCTATTCTTATATGCACTATTCTTATTGCACTGAACATTGTTTTCGCTAATAAACATCGTTTTACATAGTTTTTCTTCGAAATAAAAAACATCGAAATTTCGTATGTACAAAAATAGTGCGGGTAAAATGAACACTTCCTGGTGGTAAAATGAACATCGATTCTAAAACCCTTTTATAACATTTAATTTTCATTTTTTCAACTCCAGCACCGTAAATATAACCAATTAAGATTACGAGAGCGTTTTGAAAAATCTGGTATATCTTTTGAAAAGCTCTTAATTATCAAAGTAATAAAAAGAAGAAAAAAAGTTTTGGAGTATCATCTATTTTGAAATTAAATTTAGATATTCAAAGTTTTATCTTGATTATTTGATATGGTTTGTTTCTTGAACTTCCGCTTCACAATTGCACAACTTTTAACATAAATTTGTATAAGTTTGATACAAGTGTTCATTTCACCTGCATACATGCCATGTGATAAATAACTCTTCCTATAACGATGCAAACCAAAAATTTTACTATTCACCCCTGCAACATCTTTGTGAAGGTTGTCCTATTTGCCGCCGTAGTTTAAACCAATTTTATGATGTCTTTTATTAAGAATTAAAGCATACGGAAAAATGGTTGAAAATAACATTCACGGCTTCTTTTGATATTTTGGATATTAATAGCTATTCGTTCGGTCTCAAAACCAAAATATTAGCTCAGGTACCTTATGTTATTTAAAAGAAAACTTGTGCATGGTTAACATTCGCCTACTTAGTGTTTTAATCTTAGTATAGCCAACTGTTCATTTTACCACCCCTGTTCATTTTACCTGCTTTTCCCCTACATTGACATTAAATGTTAGTTGGGAAATTGGATAAAAGATCTGAAGAAATTCTTTGGATTTTCCTGAAAAAGTCTAAAAACATCCGAATTTTTTTTTTTAAATATGTGCTTGACAACACATAATGATTGTTCATTGTGGCTATTAAATTTGAGTAGTTTACACTCGTGTTCGAATGTGATCGTTCAATATCCGGTATTTCATCTAAAATCTAAATCAGTTAAGCTCCTAAATATTGATAGGTTATTTTTCATGAATCAACTGTCAATACGTTACAATCTCGTTACATCAGAGGAGGAGTTTAGACCGACTATTGGAAAGTTCAGCGCTCACCGGCTGACGAACGAAAACGGCCTACGACTAATTGATTTCGCCGCCTCCAAGAATATGGCCATTCGTAGCACCTACTTCCAACACAGCCCCCGTATCGGTACACCTGGAGATCACCACTGCAGACAGAATCACAAATCGACCACGTTCTGATTGATGGACGGCACTTCTCCGACATTATCGACGTCAGGACATATCGTGGCGCTAACATCGACTCGGACCACTATCTGGTGATGGTTAAACTGCGCCCAAAACTATCCGTCATCAACAATGTTCGGTACCGACGACCGCCGCGGTACGACCTAGAGCGACTGAAGCAACCTGATGTCGCCACTACATACGCGCAGCATCTCGAGGCAGCGTTGCCGGAAGAGGGCGAGCTCGATGGGGCCCTTTTGAGGACTGCTGGAGTACAGTTAAAGCAGCCATTTACGACGCAGCGGAGAACAACGTCGGGTATATGGGTCGAAGTCGACGGAACGATTGGTTCGACGAAGAGTGCAGACAGATTCTGGAGGAGAAGGACGCAGCGCGGGCGGTCGCGCTGCAGCAAGGTACCCGGCAGAACGTGGAACGTTATAGACGGAAGCGGAGACAACAGACCCGCCTTTTTCAGGAGAAGAAACGCCGCCTGGAAGAAGCGGAGTGCGAGGAGATGGAACAGCTGTGCCGTTCTCAAGATACACGCAAGTTCTATCAGAAGCTCAACGCATCCCGCAAAGGCTTCGTGCCGCGAGCCGAAATGTGCCGGGATAAGGATGGGAGCATCTTGACGGACGAACGTGTGGTGATCGAAAGGTGGAAGCAGCACTACGAGGAACATCTGAATGGCGCTGAGAGTACAGGCAGTGAAAGTCAAGGCAGCGGAGGAGATGACTACGTCAGTTCAGCGGACGATGGAAGCCAACCAGCCCCCACCTTGAGGGAAGTTAAGGATGCCATTCAACAGCTAAAGACCAATAAAGCAGCTGGTAAGGATGGTATCGGAGCTGAGCTCATCAAGATGGGCCCGGAAAAGCTGGCCACTTGCCTGCACAAACTGATAGTCAGAATCTGGGAAACCGAACAGCTACCGGAGGAGTGGAAGGAAGGGGTTATATGCCCCATCTACAAGAAAGGCGACAAACTGGAGTGTGAGAACTTTCGAGCGATCACCATCCTTAATGCCGCCTACAAAGTGATATCCCAGATCATCTTCCGTCGTCTGTCACCATTAGTGAACGAGTTCGTGGAAGTTATCAAGCCGGCTTCGTTGACGGCCGCTCGACAACGGACCAGATCTTTACTGTACGGCAAATCCTTCAAAAATGCCGTGAATACCAGGTCCCTAACGCACCATCTGTTCGTTGATTTCAAGGCGGCATACGACAGTATAGACCGCGTAGAGCTATGGAAAATTATGGACGAGAACAGCTTCCCTGGGAAGCTTACCAGACTGATCAAAGCAACGGTGGATGGTGTGCAAAACTGTGTGAAGATTTCGGGCGAACACTCCAGTTCATTCGAATCGCGCCGGGGACTAAGACAAGGTGATGGACTTTCGTGCCTGTTGTTCAACATTGCGCTGGAAGGTGTCATGCGGAGAGCCGGGTGTAACAGCCGGGGTACGATTTTCAACAGATCCAGTCAATTTATTTGCTTCGCGGATGACATGGACATTGTCGGCCGAACATTTGCAAAGGTGGCAGAACTGTACATCCGCCTGGAAAATGAAGCAACAAAAGTTGGACTGGTAGTGAATACGTCAAAGACAAAGTACATGCTTGTGGGCGGAACCGAGCGCGACAGGGCCCGCCTGGGAAGCAGTGTTACGATAGACGGGGATACCCTCGAGGTGGTCGAGGAATTCGTCTACCTCGGATCCTTGCTAACGGCTGACAACAACGTTAGTCGTGAAATACGAAGGAAAAGATTCGAAAAAGATTCGCCACCGCACTAAATGTGTCATGTACAAGACGCTAATAAGACCGGTAGTCCTCTACGGACATGAAACATGGACAATGCTCGAGGAGGACTTGCAAGCACTCGGAGTATTCGAGAGACGGGTGCTTAGGACCATCTTTGGCGGTGTGCAAGAAGACGGTGTGTGGCGGCGAAGAATGAACCATGAGCTCGCCCAACTCTACGGCGAACCCAGTATCCAGAAGGTAGCTAAAGCCGGAAGGGTACGATGGGCAGGACATGTTGCAAGAATGCCGGACAGCAACCCTGCAAAGATGGTGTTCGCTTCCGATCCAGCAGGTACGAGACGGCGTGGAGCGCAGCGAGCGAGATGGGCAGACCAGGTGCAGAACGACTTGGCGAGCGTGGGGCGTATCCGAGGATGGAGAGATGCGGCCTCGAACCGTGCATTGTGGCGTCAAATTGTTGATTCAGTGTTATCTGTTTAGATGTTAACTAAATAAATGAATGAATGAACGTTACATCTTTGAAGGAGACACAGGATTGGGCTATAGCATCACAGAAATAATAACTAGAGGTCTCTAAATAACCAATATCATTTTGGTACTAGCACGTGCCCGGTGCCCTTATTTATATTTATAGTAATTGAGCTACTGCACAGCGAGAATAGTTGACCAATCCCAGTCAGCCATCCATAGTTCAATTCAAAAGATTTTAGTTAATCACGGGCTAACAACCAGTGTTACGATTCATACAAAAAAGTAAACCTTCTCTACAAAAAGCGGCTGCGATTATGTTGCCGTTGGTATAGAAGGGTAAATGGAACATTGCCTGCAGCGATCTAGGGGGTGGGTGGGGGTTCAAAATCTCCAAATTTAGTCTTACGTAATTTGTAAACGAACCCTACGCCCATTCATGTACGCACAGTGCATATGCTACCTGTAATCGCATATATGGGGTTCGCGACGTTAGGCATAATTCTGCCTTCTTTATGTCATGGGCTTTGCGTAGGGTCATTTTACGCCTAATGTACATTAGGCTTAACGTCCATTATGCCTAACGGGGTATACCCGCAATCCGCATATATGTACCAAATGAATAAGAAACCAAGCAAAGTATGGGACATCAGTTGTTATTTTGCTCTCGTCGCACGCGGATGTGTAGCAGCAGGATTGTTTTCGGGCTGGCACTGTAGGTACCTACCAGGCAGCATTGTTTATTGCTTTCCTTCATTCGTTATCGTTCGTAAAATTCCCTCACTTCGGTTGATTAGAACGTGCGAAATGACAATCAATACCGTTCCGTTTCGTTTCCCACCTACCGCTCCCCGACCAACATGGGTGGAGATTGCCGGGTGACAACTGGATACCGAAGTATCCCTCATGGAAACGGTATGTAAAACAGCGACGGATCGTCCGCTGTTCGTGAAATTCGTTTCGTTGGATGCAATGCAGGAATCATAAGGAATCAGGAATAAGAAAGAATACGGGACCGCGAAAATTCCAGTATTCTAGCGGGATTACAGTGGCAGTGAATATGATGTTTGCTGGTAGCAACGTACACTACATCCGAGTATTCGACTTACCCCCAGAGCTACCGGATAACGACCTAAAACAGCGTCTTGCGGAGTACGGGGAAGTAGATCGCGTGGTCCGGGAAAAATTCCCGCCAAACTTAGGTCTGGATCATATGTTCACCGGAGTGAGTGGTGTATATATCGATGTGAAGAAAGAGATTCCTTTATCGTTGGAAGTGTCGAATTGGAAGGGGAATGTATTATACAGCATCCATTCGCTAACTGGGCTAAAACATCACTCCAGTTAACGAGTGCCGCTTTTTAACTGGGCTGTCGAGGGGATTTAAGGTTCCACCAAACACACGCGACGCGACAGTCGCGACGCGTTTCTATTTCTTGGCGACAGCGATTCTGTCGCCGTTGGTATGGAAGCGTAAATAGAACATTGCCTGCAGCGACCCAACGATAAAATCGCGGCGACTACTTCATCGCCGTCGCGGCGATGAAATCGCTTAGGTCTGGGAGAGCCTTTACGATGCATTGTTATGATCAATGTTTACATGAAACGACAAAAATATACCATTTAGACTCCCCTCGCAGCCTACCCCATAAAACATTTGACAGATGGGAAATTTCCTGATACACCGACGAAGTCGGGTGCCGACGAAACCAACCGATTTTATCACCAACGAAATCGGGTGTCGACGAAAACAATTGTTTTTATCACCGACGAAACCGGGTGTCAACCAAGGGGTCGACGAAACCAACCGTTTTTATCACCGACGTAATCGGGTGATGTGAAAATCAACCTTCATGAATGCCAACTAAATCTGGTGACGACTAAATCATTGGTATGGATGATATATTTAGTCGGGTGGCTCTTAGGCATTATTTCGATCGACGTATCAATCAATCGATTAAGTAGTGTTTATATAGCAGATTTAATCGGGATATTGATTGATAGATTACATTTGCTTAGCGTTTTGTTTACTTATAGAGCAGTTGTTATTATTGCACCAAGTAAAATTTTAAAAAATAGTAGTGCTGTCCAATGAGCAGCTCGAAGTAGCTCGAAGTTGTTCCTGTCACGCTCATGCCCGTTTGTTGACAAAAAAGAACGAGCAGGACAGGAACAACTTCGAGCTACTTCGAGCTGCTCATTGGACAGCATTAGTGTGAATATCTTTCACGTAAGTTACAAAATTTAGTGTAGTACGATGGCCATATTATTTCAGTGTGAAATTTGGTCGGTACCTAATACCACAAGCGAAAAATCGCACTGAAAAGTTTCGCATATTTTTTGAATACTTATCTTTAACTGATTTGCTCGCAGCAGGTTGCATTCGATTAGGAATCATATCCTATTGTTTCCTGCGGTAAATTGGCCGTATCATGGGCTCTGAAGCTATGGCTAAAATACAATTGTTGATCTCAGGCTGAAAACCTCTTGAAACTCGCAATAAAAAAACAATTTTCGATTCTAGAAACTCTTAAAAAAATCTCTGCCAGATTATGGGAGCTGAATGAAACAATTTTCGAAGCCATTCGATCTTCAGACAGAACCAATCTGTTGATAATGGGCTAGTCATGACCAGTTTTCTGCATACTCTCTGTAAGTTAAAGTTCGATGTTTTTCTTCAAAAATAATATTGTGAATTGTCGTGTGTATTAGTTTTAATGTTTGTATTACCTAATAAATCTACTTTTTTATTTGCGTTTATTTTTCGTCGTACGTGCGAAAGACAGCCATCGACGCCAGGAAAATTACTCTCACCCCTGGACCCTACATATTGTACTCATCAACACATAAGCCGGGACCTATGGCGGAAGGCGTGACCAAAAATTTACCGTCTCAACTGATGCCAACGGTGCCGAGTAGAATCCAGGCATACTGGAAAGTTAGTCAGTCCGATGTACTTAGTGTGCACGCCTTGCAACTCTCCTGGCTCCTCCTAACACCGAGCCTCTAGTCCTGAGCTCCTCCTCGCCGAACAATTCCTCCTGGCCCAATCCGTTGCCCGTACAAATGGCCTCTATCCGACGTTTGCACCGAGGTTTGCACAACACCCTCTGTTGACCAGCTCCTGAATGTTCCGACGCTCCTCCTGGACTCTTGCTGACCAGCCAGCATCCTACCGTCACACACTACCTGATATTCCAACAAATAAAATCGATCTATTTAATAAAAATAAATCACCCTATTTCATCGGGTTGCGTTTGTTTTTCGTTTTAATCACCCGTTTTATTACTTACTTTAGTAGATCAAAAACAACCGATTTCATCGGGAATCGTCTACTTTTTATTAGAATGTAATTTAACTAATCGAGCAATTTACTTGCTTTTCATCAGCCGATTTCGTCGGCTATATTTTATTATTAAACTGAACCAGTTGATTAATCAACCGATATCGTCGGTTATATTTTCTTATTTAATTGAATTAGTTGATTAATCATGCGATTCTCTAGATTTTGATCGGTCGATTTCGTCGGTTTAATTGCTTTTTTGTGCTAAACTACGTTAACCGATTAATCTGCCAACTAAATTGCTTTAAATCTGTTGATTTGGTTAGCCGATTTAATATATTGTTTAATCGCTAAACGCCCCTGTAAAGCTCCCATAAGCGTCTGTGCAACAAACAACCGATTCGTCGGATACAAAGTAGGCCGATCCAACCGACGAAAACCGACTAAATCGGGGGAATAGTCGGTGGGATGTTTTATGGGGCCCCATAAAACATTTGACAGATGGGAAATTTCCTGATACACCGACGAAGTCGGGTGCCGACGAAACCAACCGATTTTATCACCAACGAAATCGGGTGTCGACGAAACCAACTGTTTTTATCACCGACGAAACCGGGTATCAACCAAGGGGTCGACGAAACCAACCGTTTTTATCACCGACGTAATCGGGTGATGTGAAAATCAACCTTCATGAATGCCAACTAAATCTGGTGACGACTAAATCATTGGTATGGATGATATATTTAGTCGGGTGGCTCTTAGGCATTATTTCGATCGACGTATCAATCAATCGATTAAGTAGTGTTTATATAGCAGATTTAATCGGGATATTGATTGATAGATTACATTTGCTTAGCGTTTTGTTTACTTATAGAGCAGTTGTTATTATTGCACCAAGTAAAATTTTAAAAAATAGTAGTGCTGTCCAATGAGCAGCTCGAAGTAGCTCGAAGTTGTTCCTGTCACGCTCATGCCCGTTTGTTGACAAAAAAGAACGAGCAGGACAGGAACAACTTCGAGCTACTTCGAGCTGCTCATTGGACAGCATTAGTGTGAATATCTTTCACGTAAGTTACAAAATTTAGTGTAGTACGATGGCCATATTATTTCAGTGTGAAATTTGGTCGGTACCTAATACCACAAGCGAAAAATCGCACTGAAAAGTTTCGCATATTTTTTGAATACTTATCTTTAACTGATTTGCTCGCAGCAGGTTGCATTCGATTAGGAATCATATCCTATTGTTTCCTGCGGTAAATTGGCCGTATCATGGGCTCTGAAGCTATGGCTAAAATACATTGTTGATGTCAGGCTGAAAACCTCTTGAAACTCGCAATAAAAAAACAATTTTTGATTCTAGAAACTCTTAAAAAAATCTCTGCCAGATTATGGGAGCTGAATGAAACAATTTTCGAAGCCATTCGATCTTCAGACAGAACCAATCTGTTGATAATGGGCTAGTCATGACCAGTTTTCTGCATACTCTCTGTAAGTTAAAGTTCGATGTTTTTCTTCAAAAATAATATTGTGAATTGTCGTGTGTATTAGTTTTAATGTTTGTATTACCTAATAAATCTACTTTTTTATTTGCGTTTATTTTTCGTCGTACGTGCGAAAGACAGCCATCGACGCCAGGAAAATTACTCTCACCCCTGGACCCTACATATTGTACTCATCAACACATAAGCCGGGACCTATGGCGGAAGGCGTGACCAAAAATTTACCGTCTCAACTGATGCCAACGGTGCCGAGTAGAATCCAGGCATACTGGAAAGTTAGTCAGTCCGATGTACTTAGTGTGCACGCCTTGCAACTCTCCTGGCTCCTCCTAACACCGAGCCTCTAGTCCTGAGCTCCTCCTCGCCGAACAATTCCTCCTGGCCCAATCCGTTGCCCGTACAAATGGCCTCTATCCGACGTTTGCACCGAGGTTTGCACAGCACCCTCTGTTGACCAGCTCCTGAATGTTCCGACGCTCCTCCTGGACTCTTGCTGACCAGCCAGCATCCTACCGTCACACACTACCTGATATTCCAACAAATAAAATCGATCTATTTAATAAAAATAAATCACCCTATTTCATCGGGTTGCGTTTGTTTTTCGTTTTAATCACCCGTTTTATTACTTACTTTAGTAGATCAAAAACAACCGATTTCATCGGGAATCGTCTACTTTTTATTAGAATATAATTACTAATCGAGCAATTTACTTGCTTTTCATCAGCCGATTTCGTCGGCTATATTTTATTATTAAACTGAACCAGTTGATTAATCAACCGATATCGTCGGTTATATTTTCTTATTTAATTGAATTAGTTGATTAATCATGCGATTCTCTAGATTTTGATCGGTCGATTTCGTCGGTTTAATTGCTTTTTGTGCTAAACTACGTTAACCGATTAATCTGCCAACTAAATTGCTTTAAATCTGTTGATTTGGTTAGCCGATTTAATATATTGTTTAATCGCTAAACGCCCCTGTAAAGCTCCCATAAGCGTCTGTGCAACAAACAACCGATTCGTCGGATACAAAGTAGGCCGATCCAACCGACGAAAACCGACTAAATCGGGGGAATAGTCGGTGGGATGTTTTATGGGGTAGTGTTTGTTTTTGTTTTTGACGGATAACTGCTTTTTAACTGGGTTTTGGCCCAGTTAGTGAACGCCCACCCCATAAAACATCCCACCGACTATTCCCCCGATTTAGTCGGTTTTCGTCGGTTGGATCGGCCTACTTTGTATCCGACGAATCGGTTGTTTGTTGCACAGACGCTTATGGAGCTTTGGGGGCGTTTAGCGATTAAACAATATATTAAATCGGCTAACCAAATCAACAGATTTAAAGCAATTTAGTTGGCAGATTAATCGGTTAACGTAGTTTAGCACAAAAAAGCAATTAAACCGACGAAATCGACCGATCAAAATCTAGAGAATCGCATGATTAATCAACTAATTCAATTAAATAAGAAAATATAACCGACGATATCGGTTGATTAATCAACTGGTTCAGTTTAATAATAAAATATAGCCGACGAAATCGGCTGATGAAAAGCAAGTAAATTGCTCGATTAGTTAAATTACATTCTAATAAAAAGTAGACGATTCCCGATGAAATCGGTTGTTTTTGATCTACTAAAGTAAGTAATAAAACGGGTGATTAAAACGAAAACAAACGCAACCTGATGAAATAGGGTGATTTATTTTTATTAAATAGATCGATTTTATTTGTTGGAATATCAGGTAGTGTGTGACGGTAGGATGCTGGCTGGTCAGCAAGAGTCCAGGAGGAGCGTCGGAACATTCAGGAGCTGGTCAACAGAGGGTGTTGTGCAAACCTCGGTGCAAACGTCGGATAGAGGCCATTTGTACGGGCAACGGATTGGGCCAGGAGGAATTGTTCGGCGAGGAAGAGCTCAGGACTAGAGGCTCGGTGTTAGAGGAGCCAGGAGAGTTGCAAGGCGTGCAACACTAAGTACATCGGACTGACTAACTTTCCAGTATGCCTGGATTCTACTCGGCACCGTTGGCATCAGTTGAGACGGTAAATTTTTGGTCACGCCTTCCGCCATAGGTCCCGGCTTATGTGTTGATGAGTACAATATGTAGGGTCCAGGGGTGAGAGTAATTTTCCTGGCGTCGATGGCTGTCTTTCGCACGTACGACGAAAAATAAACGCAAATAAAAAAGTAGATTTATTAGGTAATACAAACATTAAAACTAATACACACGACAATTCACAATATTATTTTTGAAGAAAACATCGAACTTTAACTTACAGAGAGTATGCAGAAAACTGGTCATGACTAGCCCATTATCAACAGATTGGTTCTGTCTGAAGATCGAATGGCTTCGAAAATTGTTTCATTCAGCTCCCATAATCTGGCAGAGATTTTTTTAAGAGTTTCTAGAATCGAAAATTGTTTTTTTATTGCGAGTTTCAAGAGGTTTTCAGCCTGAGATCAACAATTGTATTTTAGCCATAGCTTCAGAGCCCATGATACGGCCAATTTACCGCAGGAAACAATAGGATATGATTCCTAATCGAATGCAACCTGCTGCGAGCAAATCAGTTAAAGATAAGTATTCAAAAAATATGCGAAACTTTTCAGTGCGATTTTTCGCTTGTGGTATTAGGTACCGACCAAATTTCACACTGAAATAATATGACCATCGTACTACACTAAATTTTGTAACTTACGTGAAAGATATTCGATTATCAAAGAAATTATCGAGCAGTTGAGTAGCTCGAAGTTGTTCCTGTCCTGCTCGTTCTTTTTTGTCAACAAACGGGCATGAGCGTGACAGGAACAACTTCGAGCTACTTCGAGCTGCTCATTGGACAGCACTACTATTTTTTTAAATTTTACTTGGTGCAATAATAACAACTGCTTTATAAGTAAACAAAACGCTAAGCAAATGTTATCTTTCAATCAATATCCCGAATAAAACTGCTATATAAACACTACATAATCGATTGATTGATACGTCGATCGAAATAATGCCTATCATCCATACCAATGATTTAGTCGGCACCAGATTTAGTTGGCATTCATGAAGGTTGATTTTCACATCACCCGATTACGTCGGTGATAAAAACGGTTGGTTTCGTCGACCCCTTGGTTGACACCCGGTTTCGTCGGTGATAAAAACAATTGTTTTCGTCGACACCCGATTTCGTTGGTGATAAAATCGGTTGGTTTCGTCGGCACCCGACTTCGTCGGTGTATCAGGAAATTTCCCATCTGTCAAATGTTTTATGGGGCAGTTAAAAAGTGCCCAGTTAGCGAACTGTTGCTGTACCAGGAATTGAGAAACAAATGCTTTATGTGCCGAGCAGAAGGTCATCGGAAGGATGCGTGTCCACAAAAGAAAAAAAGAAACCAGCGGAAGGAACATACGGCCGGAATGAATACTCCGGGGTCGTTATCGGCTTCGAAGCAGCATCCGGGAAAACATCAACGGAAGGAACGAAGAATGATGTCATCGAAGTGCCAGAGGAAGATGTAGTTGAATTGGACACTGGCACTACGGAACGAACGGAAACATTCGAAATACCCGATTCGATGGTGGAACGTGAGAAGCTAGCGGAAACAATGATGTTCAAAAACAAAACAGATCGAATCTGGTTTGTGAAGAAGGGAGTACTGAACTACATCAACCATTACAGGAAAATGAAAGAGGAAGAAGAGAAAAAGAAACTAGCGCAAGCGACGAGTCAGCGGCGAGAAAATTTTACTACGGTAGGATCATTAGACCGATCCCCACCAAAGAAGACATCCCGCAGAGAAACTTCTGATACTTCATCGGAATAATTTGTAATATTATATCCAATGTTTTCGACTCCGTAGAGTTTTTTGTTAAACAATTGATCCAAATAAATAAACGAACTGGTAAAAAATAGTATGTGACAAATATATGGTTACAAACAGTATAATAGGTGTTCACTTTTCAGCTTAGGATGAACAATATGGATAATACATTTACTATATAAATAAAACATACCGGTCAGAGTCAAATAATTATCTGGTGACATCGAACGCCTGCTGTTGTACCGATCTAGGCTGTATTGGTCCATGTCAGCATTCAACACACTGGTCTCTCCAGATTCCAAGTCTTCATAATTACATACAGCAGACGGCGATTGTCTGCTACTTATTTCATCCACATCAGTCCTTATATTGACGCGTTTCTTCGAACGCCTTTCGCTTCCGGTGAGCAGCTCATGAGACTTGCTAGATTTTCTATCTAAACTGCTTTCTGATATACTGCTTGGTGTTACCGTCGAACTATCTTTCAACGGATGAAACTGCTGCAGTTCGTTCAGATCATCATCTTCGTCCAAATGCTCTCCTCGGCTGCTACATTTGCTGCCATTGATTTCGATTATTTCATCGCTGTTCCAGCGTTTTGTTCTATGTACGTCCTCCTCTCGTTCCACTGACAAATCCCAGTCTTTTTTATTGCCCTACAAAGATACCGGAGAGAGCACGTGTTGCTTTATTATGTCTACCGCTCGCCCATTCATACATTCAGTGGCATACAAACACGTTCCTATCATCAACCACCCCATGCAAACCACCCCGAAGGGATGCATTCTAGGCATGAGACGTCAAAACAAAACCAATGCATGCGCAAAGCCGACAAAGCGCCGAAGGGAGTAGGGACTATGCAAAACAAGAATAAAGAAGCGTCCCAGTGTGGACCCACCCCGAAAAAAATGATTCTTTGTAGCAAACTGAAATTTTCGACTTCAATGAACTGACGAACACTTGAATCCAACCTGTAAATTAACAATGTGATCCACGTGATTGCTAAGGAATGCTTTCTTTCCGGTTTGCCGTTTCCGTGGAGGTATAAAAACCGGAAAATCTGGTTGTGATGATTTCGATTGATGGGGAGACAGCTGCGGCGGTCGAACTAGCACTTCTCCGCCGTGGCCCACCATTGTTTTTCCGCAACAAAAGACTCACATCTAGATCTATCACTTTATGCAACAAAGGTGTAATTACTTCTATGCTAAGCTAGTGCTACAATTAATAGGGAAAAGCTTCACCAGAGAGAAAGTCAGACTGCCATTGTGGGAGTGTGGCAAGCGACTGATGGTGGTCGAATACAGAACCAGGCAGCCGCAGATAAGTATAGTTCAAAGCAGAAAGGAGCGTTTAGGAGTTGCTACTACCATGGTACTAAATAAAATGGAATTGGTGGTGACGAAGTTCATAAATCGTAAATAGGTTTGCGAAACATTTTTATATGATCAATCCTACACAGTAGACATTCGTTAACTACAAGTAATTTAAAAACAAAATTTTCCCTTTCTCGTACACCAAAGGTGTAACGAAAAGGCTTTATGTTCACTGCCAATATCTTGGTAGCCAAATGGCGTCAGGGCGTCAGACGGAAATTCCAAAATCGACATAGGCGCACGGATCAAGATGGCAAGAGCGACTTTAAGAAACATCTGAAAAAAAAAACAGTTAGATAAGTGGACACGCCAAACACGCTAGCGCAACATGGTGTGCATCAGTGGAGCATACTTAACGACTGTTAAGTAGGTGTTCATCAACATTGCCTGCGGTAAGCATAATTCTTGCCTGGTGGCCTCACATTATTATTTATTGACTCAGATTTATTTATTAAGACCGGAATGACCTGTGCAGTACATAAAAGTCTTCTCCATTCAACTCGGTTCATGGCTGTACGTCGCCAACTACGCACCTAATCGATCTATCTTACTCGCTGCGCACCTCGCCTTCTTGTGCCCGTCGGATCATTGTCGAGAACCAACGGATTAAGCCCCAAACACAATGTTAGCCGAACGGAAACGGCAAATTTGAAAGAAAATATATGGGCTAACTGTGAAATTTGCCGTTGCCTTCACCGTTCCGCTGACATTGTGTTTGGGGTTTTACTGTCTGACATTCTGGCTACGTGCTTGGCCCACTGCAGTCTTCCAATATTCACTGTGTGAACGATGGATTGTTCACCCAATAACTGTTACAACTCGTGGTTCATTCGCCTCCTCCGTGTACCGTTTTCCATCTGCACCGGCACCGGGAATCGAACCCAGCCACCCTCAGCAAGGTCTTGCTTTGTAGCCGCGTCGTCGGGGAAGCCAAATAGGTGGACGGACTTAATGAAAATTGTACCACTCGTGTTAATCCATGCTCTTCGTATTACCCTTTCCAAAGCGATGTTGAATAGCAGACACGAAAGACCATTACCTTGCCGTAAACCTCTCTGCGTTTCGAAGGGACTCGAGAATGCCCCCGAAACTTGAACTCACACTTAAAATAAATCGCCGAATTCGGTAAAATTTTACCGAAATCTCAACAGCTGAACTGTTCGGTAAATAATTTAACTGATTTTCGGTGATTTTGACTGTTGAGCAATGGAAAAAATTACAAAAAATCTGTAAAATAAATTACCGAACAGTTCTGCTGTTGAGGTTTCGGTAAAATTTACCGAATACGGTGAAATGAGTTAAGTGTGATGCGCACCACCCGATCCATCGTTGCTTTGATCAACCGTGTCAGTTTATCCGGAAATCCGTGTTCGTGCATTAGCTGCCATAGCTGGTTCCGATCGCTCGTTCGTAAGAAGGTTCCCGTTTATGTCTTTACACATATCGGGCTGTGGCACGTGGCCCTTACGAGAATGGTTCAACTTCTCATAGAACTTTCGTGTGTTATTAGGGCGGTACAGTTGCTCCGTCTCTTCACGGTCTCGATCTTCCTGCTGGCGCTTTTTCCTCCGCAAAATCGAGTTTTGTCTGTTCCGCGCCCGTTTATATCGTGCCTCGTTCGCCCTCGTGCGGTGTTGCAGCAAACTCCGCCCATGCTGCATTCTTCTCTGCCACTAACTGCTCACATTCGCCGTCATAGCAGTCGTTTCTCTGATCCGGGGGTACCGTATCAAGTGCCGCGGTTGCGGTGCTACCAATGGCGGATCGAGTATCTCTCCAGCCATCTCCAAGAAACGCTGCGCCTAGCTGCTCTTCCTTTGGGAGTGCCACTTCCAGCTGCTGGCGTATCCTTGGGCTATAGTATACCCAAGTAACCAAAAGTTCCTTTAAACGTACGTTTTTCGCTTAATCAGCTTGACTAAAGTGGCTATATAGCATTCTAAGCAGCATAAATTTTAAGTCGTTAACCGAACCTGAAAGTTCCTTCACGAAGTTATAGAGCCTTCTAAGCAGCTTCTAAAACAACTTGTGAAAAATTATTTTCTGGATGTTTAAAATTATTATTTTTTATTAGTGTTGGAAGGGGAATTGTCAAAGTCTATTTTTATTTTATTTGTTGTTTTTGTCTCTTTCTGGCTCCTCCTCCAGATGGTGGTATTGAACTCAATGTCTCAGCGTGCATTATCCGATGCGACAGCGGAAATATTTAAAACGACTGAGTAATCGCACTTACTGATGCAAGTACAAATAATCTTCAGTGCCAACATGATAAAGTTTAAATTGTAGTCATTTGATCAACAGATCATAACACCACGACAGTGTAGTGGTTAGCAATTGCGGCTCTAATGCAAAATCTGCGAGTTCGAATCCCACTTCATTCATATTTTTTCATAAATGCGTTACATAAATATTATATGAAGAATCAATTTTAGCCTAAACTTTTGAATACACTTTGGTAAAATGACTATATATAAACAATCTTTCTTATTAAGTTTTGCTTGAGAATTTTAGTTGAACTTTTGGAAACATACAAGTCGGTTAAAAGGTTCGCAGTGAACTTTTATGTTCGAAGTTCTTAAGACGCTATTAAGAAGCCTATATTTTACTTTGTAGTTGCTAGAGAGTACCTTTGGAACTTCTTTAGAACTTGAAGTGGCTTAAAGTTCAAATTGGAACTTTTGAGAGCCAGACTTATTTAGCCTCCTAATCAGCTAGAAAGTACTGTCGAAACTTCATATGAACTCTTAGAAACTTCAAAGGGGATTTTGTTATGCAATGACGAATTTTTGGTTGCTTGGGTACCGTCTTGTAGCCGCCCAATGTTTAGCCGCGGCGTCCGACTTCGACACGTGTTGTATACCATTGAGAGTTTTGAGCGCAGGCATACTGCAACGAGGTAGGGGGAGCATTCGCCGTCATATCAGTCGTTTCTCTGATCCGGAGCCACCGTGCCTAGTGCAGCGGTTGCGGTGTCTCCAATGGCGGATCGAATATCTCTCCAGCCATCTTCAAGAGTTGCTGCGCCTAGCTGCTCTTCCGTTGGGAGAGCCACTTCCAGCTGCTGCGTGTATTCTTGGGCTATTCTACCGTGTGGTCACTTTTGCCCCGGCGCACAGTGTGCAAATTCGAGCCAAAAAACGGACGCAATTCAACCACGGTATGTACATATCTGGAGATTACCTTAAAAAATCACAAAAATCCAAAGAATCTGATGGTGCCGACCCCTTTGCCGTTAGAATACTGGAAGTGTCCTATTTTGTCCAATTTCCCCTACAAATAGAGGATTTTGCTAATGCATATGTTCACATCAATCGAAAAGACAGGGAAAACCTTGACTTGTGTTATGGAAATATCATAATAGGCCTCCCATATATTTTTGAACACGGATAAGTGTCTCATTTTGTCTAATACACCCTATAAAATGCTTCAGATGATACACATTTAAGATTCGAGGAGATCATCAAATGAGTTACTGTCAGTTATGGAATTCAGGACGATCAAATAGTGTTATCCTCGGACAATTCACGTTGACTTTTATCGGCAGCGGCGGAGTGAGCCGGCGTGGATGAAATAATCAATGGCTGAAAAAATCAATTTTCACGAGGATTTTTTTATTCACGCGGTACGAATCACCCGTATACAAAATCGACTTCAGTTAAAATTGCAATATTATACGTTTGCCGATCATCAAACAGCACATTCAATAGTCAGTTGCTGACAACACTAATTAGTACCTGGTAACAGAATGTTATTTAAATTAAAACTATTTTATTATTCCCTGATTAAATTCAATAAATTCTGCTTCCCTTTTCGTGATCCCTGAGCAGTGTTGAGAATTAGATTCCGGTGTCACAGGACTAATTTGTTAATATTTTTTTTCAAAAGTTATTCCCAATTCAGGTTTTTGATACGTTTCAGTCGTTTTACTTCTCAATATATCTAAATTTAAAAAAAAAATCGAACTACTATTTGTTAAGTTACATTTACAATTGAGCAATGTTTGAGGTGCTGCATATCTAATTTATTTTGATAATTTGCATAGCTACTTCGTTTACCTGCTGTGAAACCTGGAAGGTATATCCGAAGGGAGTTTCGAGAGAAGAATTGAAGAATTTTACGAAGCGATTCCTGATGGAATTTGCTAAGGAATTCCTGAAGCAATTCCAAAAGAAATTCCTAAAGAATTATTGGATGAAGATCTTAAAGAATTCCTGAGGAAAGTTCTAAAATAGCATGAGCAAGGAATTTCTAAACGAAGTCTCGACGGAATGTCCAAAAGAATTTTTGGAGAAATCTAAGATTGTCGGAAGTTTCTTCAGGAGTTGTTTAGAAAATTCGGATAATTTTTCAGGATGTCTTAAATAATTTCCTAGAATTTCGTCCTATAACTTTGCAAGGAATTTCAAAACAGTTCTCAGAAGAATTTCTGAAGGTATTTTTTCAAGAATAACGAATTTCCCAATATTTTCCTAAAAAACTTCTGAAGGAATACGTGGAGGAAATTCAGAACTAATTCCTAAGGGAAGTTATAAGAAATACCCGAAAGAATTTCCGAAAGACTTTCTGGAATTCGTTTCTGGATGAGTTTTTGTAGAACTACTTGAGGCATTTTCCGAGGGAATTGCCGGACGAATCTCCAAAGGAATTTTTGGAGAAAATTGCGAATATATTACTGGCCAAAAAGTCTGAATGAATTCCTGGAGAAATCTTGGAATTATAATATATGAAATATTATCAATTTCCCACCTTATCGGCCGCGACGATTTTAAATCGTCGCAAAACAAATTGACGCCAAAATCGTCGCCAGCAGAAATGGCCATAAGATCTGTCAAATCAACTGTGAACAAAATTTTATACACTTAATAATCACATTATTTCCCAAAATTGAGCCCTGTTGTTTAATGCAGATTGACATTATTTACCAATAAAACTAACATAATTTTAGAATAAAGATGTTGGCGACGATTTTGATAGTGCCTAAAAAATGGTCGGCGCGTTTTGTTACCAAGGAAACAGACAATACCAGTATGCATTCCTGAACTGCAATGATTTGCCTACACCAATGCCTGATTCTATGAAAATTGTTTAGGTGCCTGACTGAATGAGATCCTGGTTTAGATGAATCCCAAGAACCAGAAGAACAATTTATGGATTATTTTACTGAACATTTGACCATGCAGCATTATTGATGCTGATATGATGTTATGTAAAAGCTTCGAAGTATTTGCAGTGTTGATGCAATGCTTTGAAGCACCAGTAATGCTGATTTAAAGCTTGAAATTAATGCTTACGGTTACTTATACTAATACCAGTATGCATTCCTGAACTGCAATGATTTGCCTACATCAATGCCTGATTCTATGAAAATTGTTTAGGTGCCTGACTGAATGAGATCCTGGTTTAGATGAATCCCAAAAACCAGATGAACAATTTATGTATTATTTTACTGAACATTTGACCATGCAGCATTATTGATGCTGATATGATGTTATGTAAAAGCTTCGAAGTATTTGCAGTGCTGCTGCAATGCTTTGAAGCACCAGTAATGCTGATTTAAAGCTTGAAATTAATGCTTACGGTTACTTATACTAATACCAGTATGCATTCCTGAACTGCAATGATTTGCCTACATCAATGCCTGATTCTATGAAAATTGTTTAGGTGCCTGACTGAATGAGATCCTGGTTTAGATGAATCCCAAAAACCAGAACAATTCAAGACAAAATTTTCAAAACGACTTATCTGCTTTTGTAAACAAAGATTGAAACGATGATTTGACGAATCTGATAGCTCTCCCACGCAAACTAACACCATCAACAGATAGCGGAAACCTTCACCTACCTATTGATGGTGTTGGTTTGCGTGGGAGAGCTATCAGATTCGTCAAATCGTCGTTTGAATCTTTGTTTACAAAAGCAGATAAGTCGTTTTGAAAATTTTGTCTTGAATTTATGTATTATTTTACTAGACAGTGGCGTAGCCAGAAAATTGGTCTGGGAGGGGGGGGGAAGGGTTTTCTGAACATTTTTTTTTCGAAATAAAAATTTCTTCTAAACATGTTGTCTTTGGGGGGGGGGTTATGCCCAAAACCACCCCCGTGGCTACGCCACTGTTACTAGATAAAGCTTCATTCAAACACTTAAACTAATCATCCAACTTATTCATTAAGGGCCGATGTCCACGTAGCGGTTTTTTACGTTTGCACGACTTCATTCGATGCTGGGCACCTTGCGTGGACGCGGCGTGCATGCAGCTTGAAAAAACGCTACGTGGACATCGGCCCTAACCAAGACAATGTATGTCACTACACCAACTAAGGGCCAATGCCCACGTAGCGGTTTTTCAACGCCACGTGCACGCAGCGTTAAAATAACGCTGGTGTGCATCGGCGTGGTGACGCTGCGTTACCGCTTTTTCCCGGTGCAGACTTGCGTCTTTTTGACGCCACGTGCACTCTGCGTTGCAATGACGCTACGTGGGCATCGAGCCTAAGAGACACCATCACGTGAGGTAAGGTGCCCTCAGACGTTGCAAGCAAATCACTCGCATTTTGCTCGCAGAAAGTGACATCTGTTAAAAATTTGTATGTCTGACTACACTGAAAGTGATTGCATGCAAACAAATGACAACTCGCAAACGCTCGCTTGCATTGTGTGACTGCTAACCGTTAAAAATTTGCAACTCGCAGAAACAAAATTGCGTTTGCTATTTAATGCCGAAATGTGGGAAATGTGCGCAAACGTATGCTATGATCAGGGCTCAAGGTTCCACAGAACATGAACTGCAACTTGATAAATTCTACGGATTCCAAAATATCCAACCCAACAAATATTCCCATATACACTAGCGCTTCCAAGCGGACGAGTTCCGAAATAATATTTTCTCCGACAGTTTCTTTTTGACTTCTTGAACAATTCAATCAAAGTTAATTGCCTATTTCCGGGGATTAAACCACCCGACTTGAACATTAATTTACAGTGTTGTGAAAACTCATATGTGAATATGTACGTTACAGAGGGGGGACAACGGATTTTTTTCATATGGAGTTTGGCAAGTATGACAGTACCCTCTTATTTGGCGCATAAATTTATACTCCATTGTCAAAATTCTCATATACTATCATAAATTGTGGTAGTATTTGTAAAAATTTGTATTGTTTACCGTTTTTACAAGAGAGAGTGGTGTCGAAAGCACATATTAAATTAAAGATAGCATCGAACAAAAATACACCAAATCCGTAGAAATGTAGTGTTTTCACTTTATTCCTTACGCGAAATATGCAAATAAATAATTATGTTGGTATAAGAAATTCTGTGCTGAGCAGAAACAGTTGTTTCTTGCTTTATCCAAACTTTGTGCGTTTCAGAACATTCTCACTCACTGCAGTGTTTATTTTTCATAGACTACGGCGTAGTGTTAGTGCCGTCGGCATTCGCTCGATTGGAGGCTACACATATTTGACAGCTTAGCACCTGGTACGTTATGTGGAAGATATTGATTTGGCAAATGTATTGGAGGTAACCACTTTCCCTTCGATGGGACTCGAACACCCTAGGGTCCTTTCACAAATTACGTAACGCTGAAGGGGGAGGGATGGGGTCAAGTCGAGCGTTACGACCCATACAAAAAAAAATCTTCCATACAAAAAGTGTTAGTGGGGGTTCAAAATCACCAAATTTAGCGTTACGTAATTTTAGAAAGAACCCCTACAGTACGCTAGACTGGTGCTTTAACCAACTAAGCTACGAAGGACCTCCGCCGGCCTTCGCAACCTAGCGGCTACTGAACGAGCTCGAGATTCCCAAATTGGACGCATAGTCAAATCACTCGCAATCCATTTCTCAAGCCAACACTTCCACATGTGTATAGTACACTTTCACATTAGAGGAGCGTGAGTATTTAGAATGACTGGCGGCTATACACATTCTTCATCAGCAACGGTACTTAACGTACATATTCACATATTAGTTTTCTAAACATTGTAAATTCTTGAACAACTTTGTTGAAGCTAACAACGTTCTAAATATTACGGATTCCAAAATATCCAACCCAATGAATATTCCCATAGACACTAGCGTTGCCAAACGGACGAGATCCGAAATAATATGATCTGCGACAGTTACGTTTTGACTTCTTGAACAATTTTATAGAAGACTGCAATTTTCCAAATCTTATGGATTTCACAATTTCTACCCCGCCGAGTATTCCCTTATACATTAGAGCGTGAGACGAGCCAACATAGGGCTGAAAGTCTCCTTAATGACAAAAAAATATACACTAGTGCCTCCAAGCGGATGAGTTCCGAAACCAAATGAGCTGCAACAGTTTCATTTTGACCTCTTGAACAACTTTGCAGAACTGCCACTTTCTAAATCTTACGGATTACCAAATATGTACTAGAATTTCAGATTTTCAGATCATCGAGTCACACCAAAGTTTCGCTGTTTTTAACAGATTGTGCCTATACTGTGCTATATTTTTACTTTTGAATATTACGGATATTGTCTCGGAATTAGAAAAAATCGAAATCCGATATCTTCTATATATATAAAAACCAATCTATGTATGTATGTTCGCTAACTACTTCTGAACCACTTGGCCGATTTCAACCAAATTTGGTACAGACATTCTCTATCCTCAGAGGAAGTTAACAAAGGGGTGGGATGGTCATGTAGAAAAGGGGAGGGTGGTGGGAGGGTTTTGTTCAGAAAACGAACAATTCTGTGTAACTTTCAACTCCCAGGACCGATTTCAACCAAATTTGGTACAGACATTCTCTATCCTCAGAGGAAGTTAACAAAGGGGTGGGATGGTCATGTAGAAAAGGGGAGGGTGGTGGGAGGGTTTTGTTCAGAAAACGAACAATTCTGTGTAACTTTCAACTCCAGGACCGATTTCAACCAAATTTGGTACAGACATTCTCTATCCTCAGAGGAAGTTAACAAAGGGGTGGGATGGTCATGTAGAAAAGGGGAGGGGTGGTGGGAGGAGGGTTTTGTTCAGAAAACGAACAATTCTGTGTAACTTTCAACTCCCAGGACCGATTTCAACCAAATTTTGTACACATATTCACTACGAGGAGGTAATCATATGGGAGGGATTTGGGAAAGGGGAGGGGTCTGGAGGAGGGTTTTGTTTAGAAAACGGGCAATTCAAAGTAAATCATGAACCCCTGTACCGATTTCTTCAAACCAAATTTGGTACACACATTCTACATCATAAGGAAAAGATAACAAAGGGATGGGATGGTCATTGGAAAAAAGGGAGGGTATAGGGGAGGTGTTGTCTTTGGAAAACGAGCAACTCAGTGTAACTCCCAACCCCAGGACCGATTTCAATCAAATTTTGTACACATATTCACTATGAGGAGCCGATCGTACGGGAGGGAAATTTGGATAAGGGGTAGGGGTCTGAAGGGAGGGTATTGTTCAGAAAACGGGCAATTTAGTGTAACTTCTGAACCCCTGTACCGATTTCAACCAAATTTGGTACACACACATTTTCTATCCCTAGGAGAAGATAACAAAGGGGTGAAATGGCCGTTGAGAAAAGAGGAAGGGTAAAGGGAAAGCGGTTGTCTTTAGAAAACGGGCAATTCAGTGTAACTCCTGACCCCAGGACCAATTCTAAGCAGATTAAATGATTAAATCATTCAACTCTATGATTAAAGATTATGATTAATGAATTATAATTTTTGAAAATGATGACTGATAATGATTAATGATTAAATTCATTTTTGACAATAATTAACGATTATGAATAATAGATGAAAAAACCGTTGGATTATGATTAACGATTACCGATCGTGATTAAATGTTGACACACTATGTGTATGGTTAATGATTAACGATCGATATGATTAATGATTGATGATTATGAATGATCAAATTGCATAGTGATCCATAATCGAGTAACCTTTATTCCAAATTTTAAAAGGTATGATAATTATATGATAATGATTCAAGATTAATAAATAAAAGCAAGGTATGCAATGATCCAATGTTCCAGCATAACTTCTGTACCCCTTGCCCGATTTCAACCAAATTTGGAACAAACATTCTTTTTCTTAAGAAGGCGAAGATGACAGGGATCGATCAACTCAACACTTCATCGAAATCATGGTTTGCCCAGAGAAAAGCAATGATTAAAGTGTTTCCTTCTGGACGGTAAATGTGATCATTTCTTTAAAAATAGACGTTTTTCCGGAATAAGGCATCGGTGTATGTTTTTCCTTCTTTAGAAATAGACGTTTGCCCGGAATAAAGCGATTTTGGGTTTGATCCCATTTTCAAAATCAGTCAATGTTTTCAAATGTAATCTACCTTCTTTTAATCAAATGATGAAATATCAATAAGAAAACACAATTATCCTTTTGACCTATTCCAATTCCGATGGTGAAAAAAACTGCGAATTAAACTGGCAACTCCGAGCAAGGCCGGGTACATACAGCTAGTCAGCTATAAAAACCCAGATTAATCCACCTAGCAGTGATGATGCCTTTCTCGTGCATTATAAAATATATTGAAAAAATCACATTAGAAAGGTCAAAAAGCTCTTTGGGGAATAGATCACATTTTTCGATCATTTTTAATATTTTTGCCTTGCCACCATTCAAAAAAAATTGTTCTTTGAATTTTCAAGGGGGACCTTTGGGGAAAAACAATGTTTTTTCAATAATTCCGAAAAGCAATGATCGGGCCAATTTCCAATAGCAAACAATTCCCCGTCGAATGCAACTTGTTGCGAGTAAATCGGATAATTCTAAGTTCTAAAAAGTGTGCCTACAAAATTTGTACACATACACACACATACACAAAAAAACAGACGTCACCTCAGTTTGTCGAGCTGAGTCGATCGGTATATAACACTATGGGTCTCCGGGCCTTCTATCAAGTTTTTCTTAGCAATCATATAGCCTTTCGGTACAACTTTGTTGTACGAGAAAGGAAAAAATGCATATGTTACAAATATGCGATCGTGCGGTAGTACAATGATTAGCGATAGTAAATACAATGATTAGCGCAACGGCGCGTTTTGAAAAATGCATATGGATTAAAATTCGATATGTTTCCAACTTTCCTGATTCCCACGTAGTGTTTTTTCACCAATGTAATATTGTCTGTTTCCTTGGTAACAAAACGCGCCGACCATTTTTTAGGCACTATCAAAATCGTCGCCAACATCTTTATTCTAAAATTATGTTAGTTTTATTGGTAAATAATGTCAATCTGCATTAAACAACAGGGCTCAATTTTGGGAAATAATGTGATTATTAAGTGTATAAAATTTTGTTCACAGTTGATTTGACAGATCTTATGGCCATTTCTGCTGGCGACGATTTTGGCGTCAATTTGTTTTGCGACGATTTAAAATCGTCGCGGCCGATAAGGTGGGAAATTGATAATATTAAAGTTCAATCATACTACATAGTTGTATGTCATACATTGATTTTGCATCCCTTTGTGTAATAATTGTACAAGTACATTTGTGAAAATGAAACCAACAATTCACATAAATATAAATGAAAAAAAAAAGCCGCATAATATGGAAATAAGGAGGTGTATGAAAACGAATGTTATGTTTAAATCACCCATATGCCCAAACTACACCATCATTCCACCCAAACCAACCAAACCAAAAAGCAGTTAGCCTTAATGACACGCCTCTTCTTTCCTTCCAAAGCATGAAACAAAATGGCAGCAAACGTAACGAGCGCACGAGAAAGCATGTACGTAGGTATGCGATTTTTATTTCCAACGACGAAACTTTAACAGCTGTGTTGAGGCGGATGAAGTCATCGGCTTCGGGTCTCTAGCGCGTGTGTGTTCGTCCATTAGTTTTCGTGTTCCACATTTGAAGCTTTGGAAAACTTTGCTTGAGAGGTTAGCATCATCAATAAAGCACGGAAGAAGCAACACAAACATTCATGCTGTCAGTTATATACACGGTGCGAAATTTATTCACCGCATGCAGAAATGCTACACCCTTAATTTGTTTTACTCAATATTGTGCGGTTACTTGCTAAGTTTTTTTTAAAACTTTATTAAGTGTTATTTTAATCTCCAGATTATGTTCAACACCGTACTTGCTAAATGGACACGGTCGGTTAAAGTATTGTCGGCGTAGCACCAAGTTAGAATTCGGAAGTCGGGACTTCCGAACCGAACTTTCTTCCGAAGTTTTGTTTGTCAAACTAATTGATGCGTTGTTTAGCGCATCTTTAGGCGAATCCAGCGCACTACTTCCGAAGTTGGGAAAGTTGCCTGTATCTGGAGAAAAATCCAACTTCGGTATAAAAAGCGGTATAAATTTATTCCGGATACACAATAGCTGTTCCTTAAATAGTTCGTTAAAGTAGTCGCTAGATTATTCGCTGTTGGTTTGAGCGAGACAGAGTATATGTCAAAAAAAAATTAACCAGCAATCTGCGGTGTATTGTTCGAAATGAACGTTTATCAGCAATGGACTTTCTGCTGTACTATAGATCTCGCATAATTTATCAAAAGGACCTAAGTAACATTTTTTTCATGAATTAATTTGAGTACTGCAATCAACAGAACAACATGAAAGCTATTGCGATTCTTTTCTAAAATTAGCATACTGGCTCACCAGTTACGCGCCGGGTCCCATGCGCCGAGTTGTGCGCCATGCAAAAAGTAAATAAACCAATGTCAAATAGATGTGAGCTTTCGGTAAGCTTTTCCACATTCGCTTGTAAGGTATGTAGCATATTGTCGTCCCTTTACGAAAAGATATTTTTAAGTGAAATTGTTCAAGGTTTAGTAGTTTTTTGCTTTTCTTTCGCCTGTGTTGCGTTCGGGATATTGTTTAAGTGGATATTAGTAGTGCAATTATGTTTAATTTGTGATGTATTGCAAATTTTGCGCCGTGTTCGACTCCCATGCAAAAAATATTGTCCCACCAAAATATGTTCCCACCAGTTTCTCCATATATGGATGACGTCTCCACTGTAAGAAAGAGCTGTTTGGGGTGTGAGATAAGGTGCAAGAATGATGTTTTGGATTGTGCTTTCGCTAATTTCTATACAATTGGACGTGTGAGCATTTGTTTTGGTACTTCGACAAATTTGCACGGAAGTCTATTCTTTGGTGAGAAAGGCAATAATATTCTACACTTAAATTGAGTAAAGTACCATAATATGACACAATACCTTAGCGGCGCACAACTAAGCGAGGCAGAGGTGAATGAGCAAAATGCTATAATATCTCGAGAATCACAATATTGAGTGCAGTATTCAAATTACTTCATGAAAAAAAATGTTACTTACGTCCTTTTGAAAAGTTAAGCGAGAATTCATGAAAATTTTTTACTTAGGTCCTTTTGAAAAGTTATGCGGGAAATGTAATAAAATGCGTAAAGCCAAAATAGAACTTTTTGGGAACTTGCAAGTGTTCTGATTGTTTAAGTTGACTTTTTGTAAATTTATTGGTCAATATTTAAGAAGTGCAGTTAAAAGAAAAGTGCATACTTAGTTTATTCAAATTTGATTCAGACTATCTTTTGAAAAGGGTCAAACTTGTTTTTACTGATTTTTTCAAATGGATATAAGCGAAAACGACCCTTCCTACAAAAAAGTGTTGTATGGGTGACTATCGCAAAATCAGTCAAACTTTCTAATAAATTTTTTTGAAAAACTCAAAATTGAACCCTACACTAAAAAAAATCGATTTAAAAAATTAAAAGTCGATTTGCAAAAAACGCCCTTTTCGATTTGGACGAAAGTTTGTCTCAAGATAGGTGAGGATGGGCCCGACGAACCGTCCAGACATCGCAAGCTGGGCACTTTGAAGGGAAAAATTTCTAACAAAAACTTTTCTTGACGGAATTGATTTTTCAGTGTCTTTAAGGGTGGATTTAACATATGTATACATAATATACTCATATTAAGTATTCCTGTACAGTCAGGCAGAGTACAATGTTTTGGTCGTAACTGGTCGCAACTAAAGAAGCTAATAATGGAATATAATATTTTTTTTGAAGATATAAACCCCTTCTTAATATTACTCTTAATTTAAAAACAAACTATATTTAGTGGCTAAATTAGACAATGTATCATAAAAATAGATTTGCTTGGGGTTCTATAACGATGGCTTTCATTGGTTTAATTTCAGATGAAAATACACTGAAAATAATTCCGACAAGAAAAAGTTTTTGTTAGAAAAACTTTTTTTCCTTAAGAGTGCCCAGCTTGCGATGTATGGACGGTTGGTAGGGAACATAATCACCTATCTTGAGACAAAATTTCATTTAAATAAAAAAGGGCGTTTTTTCGCAAATCGACTTTAAAATTTTTAAACTGATTTTTTCAGTGTAGGGCTCAATTTGGATTGTTTCCGATATTTTCACTAGAAAGTTTGACTGATTTTGCGATGGTCACCCATACAACACTTTTTTGTGGGATGCGTCGTTTTTCTATTATATCCATTTGAAAATATTAGCAAAAAAATTTCAGCTCTTTTCAAAGGATAGTCTAGATTAAATTTGGAAAAACATTTTTAGAAAAATATATTAAGCTCGTTTAGTGGAATGTATTAAACCGTCTAAGACGAATTAAGTACTGTCCATTTAATTCCACCAGTTAACTGGTGGAATTAAATGGACAGTACTTAATTCGTCTTAGACGGTTTAAAACATTTTTGTTTTCATTTCGGATCATCTGGTGATTTTTCATTTCTTACTTCTTACTTTTCACTCCTCACTTCGCACTTCTCACGTCTCACTTTTCACTTCTCACTGCTCACATCGGCCCATAGGGGAAAGAAATGGCAGAAATGACGCTTAACTTTTAAAAAGAACATATGTCACCTTTTATTCATGAATTAATTTGTGTACTGCAATCAAAAGCTATCATATTGGTCTGTTGATCGCAATATTAAAATTCATTCATGGAAATATGTTTCTTAGGTCATTTTGAAAAAATAAACGAGAATTTTCAGTGTATACATGAAATCTTAAAATAGGTACTTTTTAACTCATTAATGGGTTTCTATGTTTCTTTGTGAAGTTTTTTCTTCCGTGTAAGCTGTGTATTCTATGCTGTCAGTGTGCCGGTTTCGAATAAATTGTGTCTTGGGAGAACATAACCTACACGGAGAACCTCGTAAACTCATTAAAGGGTAAATTTTCACTCATTTTGAAGTATAAGTGGATCTACTCATATAATGAGTAAATCACGTTTTACTCATAAATGAGTAAACGCAATATATGTCAAAAAATGTGGCATTTTTACCCATTTAGGGAAATTGAATTTTGGCGAAAATGGGTAAAAAACTCTCATTTTTGGGAATGGAGATAGAATGAAAAATAATAAAAATGGGATTTATTCCAGATTCAAGGAAAAGTACAACAAATAAAATGCTCACGTGTATTTGTTTATTTAATATATTAATGAATTTTACATTCTATTAAAGTTAGAGCTGATACATTGATATTTTTTCTTTAATCTAGGCAGCCCGCATCTTGGTTTTGTCCATCGGTTCCGATCCTGATAATTCAAAAAACTAACTGTTAGGTTATTTACATTCAGTTTAATATATTTTCAATTACTTACGTTCAAGTTGCTCCATGGTTCACGCGTAGAATCAGGTCACAATAATCCTTGTAATTTCCGCAAGGCCGTATTAATACGCAACTGGCAGCTTCATGTTAAACAAAAACTGCCAAAGACTTTTTTCACCCATTTATGGGTTTGAAAATAAACGTTTTAGAAGTTGGTCAACATTCTCAAAATGAGTGGTTTTTCACCCATTTCAAGTTGTCAAATTTTCCACATTTTCTGACAGCTTTATATGAGATCAAAAAATGGTTATTTTTTTACTCATTAATGAGTTTACGAAGTTATCCGTGTAGAAAATCGATAGCTTATTTGTTACGAAATAATGATGTCTCATAACTCTTTGAATATTTACTATTTTTTGAGAAGTGCCATCATTATGAAACTCAATAGTGAACAAGAAGAAAACATTCCCCATCGAATGCAACTTGTTGTAGCAAAATCGATTCAGGTTTAGTACTAGAAAAATTGGCTAATGTTTCAATGTGCACACACATACGCACACACACACACACACGGACACACACACGGACAGACAGACATTTGCTCAGTTTGTCGAGCTGAATCGAATGGTATATAATACTATGGGTCTACAAGCGCTCTATAAAAAGTACGTTTTGGGAGTGAAATGAAAGCCTTTCTGGTACAACTTTGTTGTACGAGAAAGGCAAAAATCGATACAAAATATCGATTAATCGGAGCGAAAATATCGATTCCCGAAATATCGTATCGGTATCGCCCATTCCTACATTCCAAAGCTTAAAATTTGTAACCGTCACGAAGAGTAACTAACACGGAGCAAAAACGAATTAGTTTGAAACAACCAAATGTTTGGTTATTTTGCAAACTAAAATTTTGGTTGTTCTGAACTACAAGTTTGTTATTTCAACCCATGTCATTTGTTTATAACTAACAATTTTAATGGGTTGATACGAAGTCATGAATTTAGTTTAAAGCAAAATTCTAGAGTGCTTTGAAAATAGGTCGTATGTGCAAAAGAGAGTCTCTCTTTGGATCTATTCTCTTTCGATTATTACGAAACTATACAAAAGTTTACTTCGAATTTCTTGTTAGATATCCAAAGACAATAGCTTTGTTTATCATGCTGAAGTGGAAATGTAGCAAAACATGCAAAACTAGCCGATATATTAGCCTAAGAGAGCGTGACCAAAGAGAATCTCTCGTTTGCACATACGACCTATTCTCAAAGCAATCTAGAATTGATGTAGGTTATTTCATCCTAAATTTTGGGTCCTTCCATCTAAAGTTTATTTTGTTTCAACTATGAATTAGGTTGTTGGTTGATGATGAAGTTATCTAATATCAAACTCAAATATTAGGTTGTTTCAACAAAACTATTGATGTTGAATCAAACATGCATTTGTTTACAATGTAAATAACCTAAAATTTTGCTTAAAATTGTTTGGATAGCTTCGGATTCTTCTGAGACCGTAAGTAAGAATCTTCTTTATATATCTAATCCATTAGGCATTTCTGTAACAATTTATTTTGCAGACAGACAGAATATGAGAACTACACAGATGCCTCCAACAACTTCAGATGAGACCAAGGTGGACGGTACAGATTCATCGGCCTGTGGTGCTGGATTTTTCCGAAGATGTTTGGTAAGGATTAATTTAATAGTCTTAACTGAAAGTATAATTTTTATTCTATTTTAAGGCAACCATATTTCGGCACACTTATGCGATGAAATCTTGCAGTCCATTGAGAAAAATCATAGAAAAACAAATGCAATGCTTTATTTTGGAAAAATAAAAACAGATATTTATAATTAAAATATCTTTTATCGCACTAATACATAATTCTATAGAATGTATTGTCGGCGTAGCACCAACTTAGAATTCGGAAGTCGGGACTTCCGAACCGAACTTTCTTCCAAAGTTTTATCTGTCAAACCAATTAATGCGTTGTTTAGCGCATCTTTAGGCGAATCTAGCGCACTACTTCCGAAGTTGGGAAAGTTGCCTGTATCTGGAGAAAAATCCAACTTCGGTATAAAAAGCGGTCTAACTTTAAGTTGTTAACTGTTAAGTTGTTCAAGAGGTCAAAATGAAGCTGTTGCAGCTCATTTGGTTTCGGAACTCATCCGCTTGGAGGCACTAGTGTATATTTTTTTGTCATTAAGGAGACTTTCAGCCCTATGCTGGCTCGTCTCACGCTCTATGGTATATGGGAATACTCGGTGGGGTAGAAATTGTGAAATCCATAAAATTTGGAAAATTGCAGTCTTCTATAAAATTGTTCAAGAAGTCAAAACGTAACTGTCGCAGATCATATTATTTCGGATCTCGTCCGTTTGGCAACGCTAGTGTCTATGGGATTCTATAAAAATAAACACGAGAGTGTCCACTATAGGAATATTTTGGGGGGTCCATAATAGGGAAGCAGAACGTCCCGAAACGGAACATGAAAATCAAATGAAGTGTCGACCAATTTCGTTTTATGGACCCCAGGGGGTCTACTATAGAGATGAGTGACGTTTAGCGCTCGCACACTAATGTGCAATTCGTCATGTGTGTCATGTGTGTGCGTCTGCATAGTTGCCGAATTATTTTTCTCGAATCCCACCAAATATTGTCTATGCGAGTCATCGCTGGAACGTCGCTAGACCGTCGCGTCGCTCAACCAGCGAGCGCTTTTCAGTTTGGTGCTGCAGCGACGCATTGAATTTACCTGCGTCGCACTTACTGGAAAGGGTCGCCAGCGACCAGCGACATTTCAGTCGAGCGACATAGTTGAGACAAGTTCTTACACGGTTAGATGACTTTACCCATTAATGGGTACTGTGTTATTGTTGATATTATTCCCACCGTGAAAAATTCACCCATTTTCTTCAAAAAGCGCCACTACTCATTAAAATGGGTAGTGGCACTTTTTCAAGAAAATGGGTAAATTTTTCACGGTGGGAATAATATCAACAATAACACAGTACCCATTAATGGGTAAAGTCATCTAACCGTGTACATGTTCTTGATTTCATCTGCATCGACAATATTAATATTTTTGGAGCAAATAATTATTTAAACTGCACAACTGGCAACCTTGGCTATTATATTCGCGAAGTTGAAGCAAAATTCTTCACACAAACAATGACAGTTCTTTATGGGTTTTTACAGTAGAGCAACAGAGAGGAGGAGATGGCGGCCATGTTTCACTCAAACTCTGACAGATAGCAATGGGATTTCCCATAGGAGGGAAGAGCAGAATTTGCTTCGACTTCGCGAATAGATAGTAGAATCTATACACGGATAAAATGAAATAAACTAGTTAGCTTACTGTTTAATCCTTCTAGAGCTTTTTCAAATTTTATTTGTTACAGGGATTATTAATAAATTTAGCTTAGCTTGCTTTTTAAGCATTGCAATGATTTTCTGAAAAATAAACTTTTGAACGCTTAACAAGCTCGCAGTGTTACTATTGAGACTTGAGAAAAATATTCATTATCATTTTGTCGTTCAGCAAGGTAGGTCGTATCGAAGCCAAATTTCTTAAGATTTTTTTCAGATTGTTCCAGTGGATTATCTATACCTACACGGTTAGATGACTTTACCCATTAATGGGTACTATGTTATTGTTGATATTATTCCCACCGTGAAAAATTCACCCATTTTCTTGAAAAAGCGCCAGTACCCATTTTTTTCACGGTGGGAACGTGGGAATAATATCAACAATAACATAGTACCCATTAATGGGTAAAGTCATCTAACCGTGTATGTCGTCATTTCAGTCCAGCTCAGGTCCGGGTTTGCACAGTCAGCGACTCCAAAAATACTCAATCTCATTATTACACTTGTTCCGGAGTGACACCAAATCGACGAACCAATCCGCAATAGGAACGACAGAAATTTCCCAAACCGAAAAAGACGGCAAATCTGAAAAAAAACATGACCGCATATCTTTTGCGGAGTTTGGCATCTTTTTTGAGGGATGTATCATCTTTTCGAGATATTCCGGGTTACAGAAATTTTTGGCAATCCTCTTGGCAATCCCGAAAACACAATTGGTTTTTCCATATATTATACCCAAGCAGCATGTGAGCAAGTACCCAAGTTACAATTAGAGGTGGGCGCTCCGCTCAGGAGCTGTTCCAAAGATTCGCTTCCTTACATTGAGCTGATGAGCCATGGATCTTTTTTAAAGAAGCCCAGCTCAGCAGCTCACTTTAAATTGATGAAATCATTGTCAAACACGCGCCTAGAGAAACTCCCTCGAGCGTACGCACTCGAGTACGCGCGCTGTTGTATTTTGTTCAGCACAAACGAAAATACCACGCTCGCGGTACACAACACAAGCGAGCTTGTATGAGCATTCCAGTCCAGTACCGCGCACGTGCTGATCGTTTATTATTTGCACCTCAAGCACCATCAAGTCAAGCGACAGAACCATCTAGCCAAGCAACAGAAATCATTTCTGCTGCAGAGAGGAATAAGAAACACACAAGCAAAAATAATCTAGCTTGCCGCCTATTTCTTAACCCATACCCACATACTCGGCGCTACGAACGGACACACAAAAGATACCTAGTAGTGCGGTAGCGAACGAACCGTACTAAGCAAAAGATCCGAAGATCCGAACAACTCTCAGTTCCGCTCATGTCGTCGTCCAGCTCGAAATTGCTGTGACATGGAAGCGAGAGCTGCGCCACTAGCTCAGATCCGTGCGACACGGATCTCGATCCGGATCAGTCGCGTCCGATTCTAGCGAGCGAACCGTGTGGTTCAAACGAACCGAACTGGGTGCTGTGTCTTGCACGGAGCGGATCTTTTGCTTGCGACGGGTTTTCCCGCCAGCATACTGCTACATGTGCACTCGATTTGTTTGTAGCACCGTGCTCTGTATTTTTTTACTCTCTTGTTTTTATTTCTCTCGCATTTCGGGAACCAATATAGATGAATGTGCTCGCTTGTATGAAAATGTCAACTACGCATGGTTAGAAGGGTTAGAAGCGCGCGCAAACAAGGCATTGATTTACTGCACCCAGTATGAAGAGAAAACTTATGACACGTGATATGGTTCATATACATATCAGAGACTAGGGACTGAATTATTTAAATTAACGATTTGAGAAACGTTATCTTATGCAACTTAGAATTATGAATAGAAAATAATGTTGAGTTAGTTTTTTGTATAGAAATAAATGTTATGGTTCTCCTAGACTTCAAAACTAGACGGTCAGAAAAAGCGTAATAAATGTTATTAGTTTAAAATTGTCGGTTTTTCAATAGAAATTATTACCTCACTGTAGCTAAACATTTTAAAAATTTCAAAGAAAGGTAAATAGACGAATGATGAATGAATGAATAAATTAATGAATGACATAAATTTTTCAAATTTTTGAACAATAATTAAAATAATAATATTAACAATTATGTTTTATTATATGTAGCATTAAAGAACTGAAGAGCTGATCCAAGGAGCTGACTCTTTTCAATGAGCTGAACGGATCAGATCCGCTCACTGCAATGAGCTGTTTTGCCCATCTCTAGTTACAATTAGTCCGTGATAAGACTGCTAAAAATCGAACCGAAATTACCCCCGTTTATAACTACAATTCTTTTTTAAAGGAACAATTTTCTGCTTCTGGTATTTTACGTTTTCATCCCGCTTGATTTTTGCTCTTATTTCTATCTATCTAACAACAAACCTGTCAAAAAAGAATCCTCGCATATATTTAAAAGGAAATAAGCATGGGCCTTTTCACGAGACGTTTAAAAACAGCTGATTTTATCGTCAATTGACAGTTCTTCTATGAAAGTGACAGCTTCGGACTTGCAGGCCTGTTCAGCGGTTGTAAACAAGTGCAGTCTCGGCAGTGTCACATGAAAAGGCCTATTCCTAATGATTAAACGCAGATTAAGCATTGAGAAGCTTACCTTTAAAATGAGTGGATAGACTTGGACCGATACGGAAACGAGTGACGAAACTAAAATGAAAGCGCTGCGCGCACTCACAAAAAACTCCGCATTATATTCATGAGTTTACACATGGATTTTTGCAATGGGAGTAGCGAAATGGATTCCATATTTTTAACACATATATTCCATGCGTCCACATGCATTGCATGTACGTTCACACATACTTTCCATGTGGGTCATAGTATCCACACAGACAAACAGACATAACACTCATCAAATTTCCATCGTTCACTGATTTACTGAGCAATTCAAATAATCATTTGTTGGCCAATCGATCACTCGTGGCGCACACATCGGAATTGCTCTAGTTTGACGTTTGCTTACTACCGCCATCTGGTTCCTGATTTGCCCAACTAACTTAAATCAACAGATGTCGTTAGTGTTTGAACGACGATGAATTTGATGAGTGAATGTTCAATGTGTTATGTCTGTTTGTCTGTGGTATCCATGTGTGAATGTGTATGCAAATAAGTATGTGCCGACGCATGACATGCATATTTCAAAATACATGGATTTTTGCCATAAAGTATGTGTCGATTTTCCTGAGTGCGGATGATTAAAATGCTCGCGACCGATAATGATGCTCTTAGATCCCCTATCCTCGCCAGCAAAAGATGTTCCGCACTGAACCAATACCTCCTCCCCTCATCGACTGACAGTTGATTCGCTCGCGCCCTTTAACGAACATCATTCGTTTTCCGGATGATAGCCATTCGATTTCCCCTACCGCTGACAAAGTCCATGCGAATGACGATCATCTCATTTCCATTGCGTATAGAGAACGGTTGCCAGATGACATGCGGATGGGTGGCGACTGAGGGAAGGATGATTTTCGTTTGATTTTAATCCAAAGAGAGAATGATTTTAATTTGATATTGGAATGCCAAAAATTAATTAGTTCCGATTTATGATTCTAGCCACAAAATTTATAATAAATTATCAATGGTATAAAAAATTTCAACATGTTTTACACATTTTTATTATAATCAAATGATAGTTACAAATAATTTAATCAACACATAATCCTCAGCACTCAACTTTTGGCCAATCCACCACTCGCCGGTTTGGCGGCCAACATCCAGCTCCACAATATTTTATTTAACCGCACTGGTTCTAGTTTCGGAAATCAACTATGTGGTTTAGCCAAATCTCGCATCTCGAGAAAATCCGATGCGGTAGTGTAAGCGGATCGCTGCGAATTATGCAAAAATAATTCAAAATAAATAATCATGGAATGCGTTAGTATACACTCAGCGAACTGGACTAACGAAATTCATAACTGGCGCCTTATGAATCTTCGACCAATTATTCCACCAGCAGTGATTCTTATACGCAGTTAACTTCCCGAGTAATCAAGCGTCGATGGGCGTGTGGTCTACATACCGGCCTCCCGACCCCGACGTCCATGGTTCGAACCCAGTCTGCCGCACTTCACTTTTTTTCAAATTAAAATCATCATTCATAAGGCAACATATTGAAATTCATACCGATTCCTTGTGGCAAATTTTCATAAGGCGTTTGATTGAAAATCATACGTCCATTTTCCTCAGTGTAGTACTACTTACCTTTATGAATACAAACAGGAATTAGAAACATCCAAAACTATTTACATTTTTTCGCTAAGCAGCTAACTAGTTTTTCGCGTACACGAAATGAATTCTTTAAATGAACTGCGGTCTTCGAAGACAAACTTATTTCTAGAAAAATGGCAACCATTTATCAAACCAGTCAGCAGTAGTAAGAAAAACAATTAGGAATCGTATGACTGTCGTTATAGGGTAAGATCAAAACAAACATCATCCGCTTTTCGAATGATGCCACAGTATCTGAACGTAGGCCGAAGATTGTCTGGTGGGTCACCCAATGTTTGTATGAGAACCATATTTTTCCCAGATGATTTTCATACGAATATTAATGCATGCGGCGGTCGCTCTGCTCTCTCATATGATAACGAGAGGAGATACTTCAGAGAAAGTTGGAATTACAATTCAGTCGATGTAAGGATGGGCTTTGGGTTCAGTGCGGACAGCGACGACAGTGACAATCTTTAAACCGTCTAAGACGAATTAAGTACTGTCCATTTAATTCCACCAGTTAAACCGTTAACTGGTGGAATTAAATGGACAGTACTTAATTCGTCTTAGACGGTTTAATACATTCCACTAAAAGAGCTTAATATATTTTTCTGAGTGATAATCTTTATCTAGTAACTAAAATATCTTTTAGCAGAATTAATATGTTGAAAATTTCTACTCCTTATGACAGGAAGAGCAAAATTCCGCTACTAGGGGGTCCACTATTGGGCATTTTACCATTGGGGTAAAGAAGGGGGGGCTGGGGGGGGCTTAGCCCTCTCTAGAAAAAAATTAGCCCCCCCTAGGATTTGATAAGTAAGTTAGCAGTGATATCAGTTTTCAACATATAGCATAATGAATTACCGAAAAAGTTTGAAGACTAAAGAGTTATCTCTCATAATCACTATCATACTTAATGAAACTTGTTTCTGAATTCTGAGAAAGATTCCCATCAGCATCCGAGAAGGATTCTCATCAGAATCCGAGAATCACTTCAATCTCTAAAGAATTCTTTTCGGATTCATTCCAGTATTGTTAAGCAATACGTCTCTCGACGTTTTGCAAATGATCTGCGTTGGGATCTCTAAACGATAAGGAATCCGGCTGACGATTAGCTTCGGAATCCCGCGAAGAATTGCTTCAGAATCATTCGACGTTTCGTTTCGGAATACATCGACGGTTTGCTTCAGAGTTTCTCATTGATTTTGTTCAGAGTCCCTTAACGTATTTTTTTAAACCATTTGACGATTTGCTTCGAAATCCTTTGATGATTTGCATCGGAATCCCTCAACGATTTGCTTCAACATCCTTGGAGGATTCCCTTCGGGATCGCTGGAGGATTCTTTTCGAAATAACTAAAGGATTAATTCGGAGTCGCTCGACGATTTGCTTCGAAGTCCTTCGACGGATTGCTTTGGAATCCTTCGACGATATGCGTCTTCATCCCTGGAACATTGCTCATGAAATACCTGGAACCATCATACTGGAATTCCTGGAGGGTTTTCAACAAAATCCCTGGAATATTCCCCTTCAAATTCCTGAAATATTCCCGTCGAAATTCCTGGAGGGTGAAGGATCCCTGGTACATTCTCGTCGGAATCCTTGAAATTTTTCCGTTGGAATTCCTGAAACATTCCCTCCGAAATCTCTGGTGGATTCCCTTCATGATCCCTGGAGGCTCCCATCGGTATTCTTGAAGGATTTATGTCGAAATATCTAGAGATTCCCGTCGGAGTCCCTGGAACATTCCAGTCAGGATCACTAAAGGATTCTCATCAGAATTCTTGGAAGATTCTCGGCGGAATCCATGGAAAGTTGCACTATTTTTTTATTTGAGATAGATAGAATATTTATGAAGTATGCAAATATATCCACTGCCTGACGCTAGTCGAGCGCAATTAAACATAGACTGTGAGTTGTTGCTCACACGTGCACACGTGCACGTGCTTGAGAAAAGAGAATAATATGAATGAGTGTGATGGATCCGCAATTGCCTTAGGTGGTTGGACTGCATTTGTCACATTACCGCTGATAACTTGATGAGATGTTAAAATGTTCGATAATTTCAAAAAGAGGGTCAATTTCGAGAAAAAATATAAAGGGGCTATAGCCCCCCCTAGACATCGGAGGTAGTTACGCCCAAGATGAATACACCACTAGGTGTTCCAATCTGCCAAATTCACGATTCAGCCATCTTGGATTTTAGTATGGGAGAGCCAGCCGGTTTGTTTATGTTTTGCACCGAAAATGAACTTTTCACCCCCGCCTTCTTCTCGCCCATTAATCGAACAGATTGAAACACCTAGCTGTGTATTCATCTTGGTTACGCCAATGCATTTTACCCTAAATTGAGTTTCTCCGTGTACAACGTTGTTTGGAGATATAAACTAAATTTTGGATGAAATTTCTTTTCCGTGTAAGTGCGAACCTTGCTAGATAAGCACATTGTGCCCCAGTGACATTTGCCTCGTGAAGTTAAAGCTGCATGCAGTGATCGGCTGTTATTCTGTTGTGTAATCTGATAGAAATGCTATGGTGTTCAAAATATGAAGAAAATATCCAACAAATAACTAGGTAGGTATGTTATTTTCTTATGAAAAGACAAGCATTACATTAACCTCAGTTATCTATTTTTCCCAGTTTGATCGGCGTTTAGTATAATATGGCCAAATATATTGCCCAAATCATTGTGCTGGGAACGCAGATCGTAGGCCGGGCCTTCGCACGAGCGCTAAAACAGGAAATAGCAGCTTCACAGGAAGCCGCGAAAAGAGCTGGTGGTGGCCAACAGGGTCAAAATCGCGTTGCGGCTAATTTGAAAACAGGTTAGTATGGCAAATGGAAGCTTTACACGAATTTATATTTTAGTATCTATCGATCGTCTTATAACTGGCAGCCTACCGTTGATCACCAAAATTACAATATTTTCAGGCATTACACTAGAGGAGGCGCAACAAATTTTGAACGTATCGAAACTGGATCCCGAGGAAATTCAGAAGAACTACGATCACTTGTTTTCAGTAAACGATAAATCCAAGGGTGGTTCATTCTATCTGCAGTCAAAAGTATTCCGAGCGAAAGAGCGGATAGACCAAGAATTGAAGGCCGAAGGTAAACCTCCAGAAACATGCGAACGGAAGGAACAAATCTAAGTAGGACTATGATGAGCAGGTGCTCCTTTTTACTTATGTTTCACTATTATGTATGTTTAGAGTCAAATTTAATGGACATTTGATCCTACATTCGTACGTTGTTTATTAATTTTTACTTTTTATATCATCATCCTTACTCATCCTCTTCTTCGCTTTCTTCGAGGGATTTCATTAGTTTGGTATGTTGAATATTCAGGTTTAATTCCTGCTGATTAATTTGTTCGGAAGGAAGAACGATCGATTCAGTCTTGATGCTATTTACGCTGGGCTGGCTATTACTCGAAGGATATTCATGGCCCAGTTCTCTTGATTTGAGCTGCAGTTCCTCCACCTGTAATACAAAGTATATGTTTTGTTGACACTCAATATTATATTGTTTTGTACTTACCAACAACTGATTCAGATGGCCATTGATTTTGTCGATCATTGACTTTAGCTTCGTTTCAGCCGCTTTTAGTTGGCGTTGCTCCTTAAGTAATGCGCTCAGTTCATTTTTCCCAACACGAGATTGGCTGTCGGCCATTCTTATATTTTATTTCGTTCTTTTATTTGCGAAATAACACGAAACTTGAACCATTTTAGTTTGTTTGAAAATATTATTAAATAATAATTGACATTCTTACGTCGGATCGGAATGTGTGAGTGAAGCAGGAAAACAAACACTCCTTGATGGATGCCCAATGAAATAAATACTAAGGTATGGAAATCCATATATTGTGTGCGTGCCTTTCGTGTATGGCGAAAAATCTTTCACTTCTACATTTGAACGAGCTCCCATAAGAAGCCGTGCAAATATGTACGTCACCATTTGCTGTTTACATTTTCCTTCATCTACTAATACACTGGCATTTGGTCGTCTTCCTCACCTTCTATCTATCTTATTGATGGATGCCAATGCTGCAGATACTAAGGTATTGATATTCTCACGTCCGAATGTGTGAGTGGCGATAAAAGGAAAACAAACACTCCTAGATGGTGCAACTCTGCAAAGATTGGGTAAAAATGAGTATATTTCCATATATTTTTCGACTCCTTATTGATATCATTGTGATGACCCGATCATATCCCAGCAAGCAAACTGTGAGATGTTAGATGCTAGTTAGGTAATGTTAGATATGCTGCTTCTTGAAAAGCATGTTATCTATGCTGCTGTATGTTGCATTTTTCGTTTTTTTTCTCTGCCTTTCTGACAGTTGGTTAATCAACAAAATGTTGGAATTTTTCCGAAAGATTTTTGGCGATCACGCTTTATTTCTGCTAGTGTTTCATCAGGAGGCAATGAACTAGTTCCATCGAAGCACCGATTCAACCGAACTTTAGGTAAGTGTTTCCTCAAGAGCAATATAAAACACAATTCCTTGTGCAATATAAAGTTCTCCTTGAAATTTACAGAAACGAAGGACATCAGAAGATGGAAAAAACGCAAACGCCGCTCCAGCGAAAGACACCGGCAGTTAACTCTGGATTCGAGCGGGTACCTAGCATAAAATAAATGGTCGGTACGCATAGTTTTATAGCGCAAGCGCCACAGAAACTGCCACCATTCGGGCTCGCGAATTAGTCACGGATTGTGTTTATCATGTAAGTTTATTTACAAATGCACATAACCGATATTCACATTGGATTTTGTTTCCAGGATTTGCCCCACAAGATCAAACTGCCAACCCAAACTGTTAACATCAATCCCAAAGATCCGATCGCATGTCTTCCAAAGGAAGGTGTCACCAAAGCTGGGATTCCAGCGTCCGGCGTTTTTATTCACACGCAATCCTAGAGGTATAATTTGCATCATATGGTCAGAGCCAGCCGGGGGAATGCTGTTATTGTGGCATTGCATTGGTTTACCATGTAAGTTTTCTTTGCATATACACATTTACGATATTCACGTTGGATTTTGTCCCCAGGAGTCACACCTCACGATCAGTGCCGGTCTGCCAAAGCTAGCCGCAAGTGAAATGGATTTGTATAATCGCCACTTGTATCGAAGCTCCTGGAAATCAAAACCCGAATCGTGCGTGCATAGCGGAAGATTACACAGGTACCTAGCAGCAAACAAATGACCCGATCGTTTGTCTTCCAACCGTGCCGCCTAAGCTGGGTTTCCAGCATCCAGCGGTGCTGGTTATTTATTACATAAAAATATTGCGTTCAGGATTTGCATCATATGGCTGGTGCCAGTCGGGATTTTTTTTCTAATATCTGTGGAATACATGGAATCTCAGAAAGGTATAAAAGAATCATTGCACTATGAATTGTAAAGATAAAATTGAGCTGATGAAAATTATGGTTCATCTTCTCTTCTTCTTCAAAGGCTCTACATTCCAACTGGAACATGGCCTGCTTTTCAACTTAGTATTCTATTAGCATTTCGTCAGTTATTAATTGAAAGCTTTTCAATGCCAGACATTGCATGAGTATGTAACTTGTGCGGCAAGTACAATGTATTCACTATGCCCAGGGTGTCGAGAATGTGTCCATCCTGAAAGCATCCTAGACCGGACCGAGAATTGAACTCGCCATCTCCGGATTGGCAATCCTACGCCTTTGCTCCAAGGCTACTGGAGCCCCATAGAGACCCCAATTAATGGTTCATCAACATTTTATAAAATATAATTTTTTCAATTATTTTAAATTCAACTTTCATATTTATTAAACTGTAAATAAATTTGAATTTTATTTTTTTCAAATTTATATTGATTTAATTTATTTTAATGTAATTTAAATTTGAATTTTATTTTAATTTAATTTTAATTGAGTTTTGATCTAATTTAATTACTATGTCTGAAACTTGATTATGCATATGTACAACATGTGATAGATTTAGTTCGGAAAAGGTATTGGAGGGTAACCGCCCCTTCGGTGGGGTTTGATCCCACGACCCCAGTTCGCATGACAGGTGCTTTCCCTACTAAGCTACGAAGGACCTCCGTCGTCCACCGCAGCTTAGCGGGTACTGATGAAACCAAATTCCCAGCACCAGGTACCAGCCAATCTCTCGCAATACATTTTCAGAACTAACTCTCTCAAATGTATTTTGTACACATCATGTCAACCAAGTAGGATGAGTATTTAGTATTGTCCGGCTCCTACACACTTGCTTCATCAGCAACGGCGCTCAATGAAGTAGGGTTGTGTGAGGTTGTGCCAGTTTGGTCGTCAGATCCCAACACGACCAAAGCGAAGAGACGCCACTCGAGATCAGTACATTCAGTTAATTGCCTTGCTGACCGGGTATTTAAGCCACCCGAGATGACAATTAATTACTATGTCTGAAACATGATGTGTACAAAATACATTTGATAGAGTTAGTTCTGAAAAGGTATTGGAGATTGGCGTACCTTCGGTGCTGGGAATTTGTTTGATCCCGACCCCAGCTCGCATGACGGAGGTGCTTTCCTACTAAGCTACGAAGGACCTCCGTCGTCCACCGCAACTTAGCGGGTACTGATCAAACCAAATTCAACCGAAGGGCGGTACCAGCCAATCTCTCGCAATACATTTTCAGAACTAAATCTCTCAAATGTATTGTACATCATGTCATAACCAAGTTTCAGACATAGTATTTAGTATTGTCCGGCTCCTACACACTTGCTTCATAGGCAATTAACTTTGAATGTACTCAATGAAGTAGGGCTTGTGTGAGTTCGTGTTGGGATCTCAGACCAACTGGCATTAACCTCACACAACCCTACGAAGAGATCGCCACTCTGATGAAGTACATTCAAAGTTAATTGCCTATATGCCGGGTATTAAGCCACCCGGAGTGGAAATTAATTACTATGTCTGAAACTTGATTATGCATATGTACAACATGTGATAGAGTTAGTTCTGAAAATGTATTGCAGGGTATTGCCGCCCTTCGGTGCTGGGAATTTGATCCCACGACCCCAGTTCGGACGACGGAGGTGCTTCGTAGCTTAGTAAGGGAAAGGACCTCCGTCGTCCACCGCAACTGGGGTACTGATGAAACCAAATTCCCAGCACCGAAGGTACCAGCCAATCTCTCCAATACATTTTCCGAACTAACTCTCTCAAATGTATTTTGTACATATGCATAATCAACCAAAGTTTCAGGATAGTAATTAATTTCCAACTCCTGGGTGGCTTCATACCCGGCATACGGCGCAATTAATGAAGTAGGGTGTGTGAGGTTGTGCCAGTGTGGTCGTCAGATCCCAACACGACCACACTGGCACAGATCGCCACTCGAACCCTACATTCAAAGTTAATTGCCTATGAAGCCGGGTGAGCCGGGTGGAAATTAATTACTATCCTGAAACTTGGTTATGCATATGTACAACATGTGATAGATTTAGTTCGGAAAAGGTATTGGAGAGTAACCGCCCCTTCGGTGGGAATTTGGATCAGTACCCGCAATTCGCATGACGGAGGTCCTTCGTAGCTACGAAGGGAAAGCACCTGTCGTCCACCGCAACTTAGCGGGTACTGATGAAACCCCACCAGGTACCAGCCAATCTCGCAATACCTTTTCAGAACTAACTCTCTCAAATGTATTTTGTACATATCATGTCAACCAAGTTTCAGGATGAGTAATTTAGTATTGTCCACTCCTACACACTTGCTTCATCAACAACGGCGCTCAATGAAGTAGGGTTGTCGAGTGATGATCTCTTCGCTTGTTTGGTCGTCAGATCCAACACGACCACACAAGCGGAGATCGCCACTCGAGATCAGTACATTCAAAGTTAATTGCCTATATGCCGGGTATTAAGCCGGACAATACTAAATACTCATTACTATGTCTGAAACTTGATTATGCATATGTACACAATGTGAGATAGAGTTAGTTCTGAAAAGGTATTGGAGGGTAAGCGCCCCTTCGGTGCTGGGTTTGATCATCACGACCCCAGTTCGCATGACGAAGGTGCCTTTCCCTACTAAGCTAGGGAAAGGACCTCCATCGTCCACCGCAGCTTAGCGGGTACTGATGAAACCAAATTCCCAGCACCAAGTACCAGCCAATCTCTCGCAATACATTTTCAGAACTAACTCTCTCAAATGTATTTTTGTACATCATGTCAATCAAGTAGACATGAGTATTTAGTATTGTCCGGCTCCTACACACTTGCTTCATCAGCAACGGCGCTCAATGAAGTAGGGTACTGTGTGAGTGGCGATCTCTTCGCCAGTTTGGTCGTCAGATCCCAACACGACCACACAAGCGAAGAGAGATCGCCACTCGAGATCAGTACATTCAAAGTTAATTGCCGTTGCTGATGAAGCCAAGGAGCCACCCGGACAATACTAAATACTAATTACTATGTCTGAAACTTGATTATGCATATGTACAACATTTGAGAGATTTAGTTCTGGAAAAGGTATTGGAGAGATAACCTGGCTGGTACCTTCGGTGGGGTTTGATCACGACCCCAGTTCGCATGACGACGGAGGTCCTTCCCTACTAGCTAGGGAAAGGCACCTCCGTCATACCGCAGCATAGCGGGTACTGGATAAACCAAATTCCCAGCACCGAAGGGGTTACCAGCCAATCTCGCAATACCTTTTCAGAACTAACTCTCTCAAATGTTGTACATATGCATAATCAAGTTTCAGACATAGTATTTAGTATTGTCCGTGGCTCCTACACATATGCAATTAATCAGCAATGTCAATGAAGTAGTGGCGATCTCTTCGCTTGTGTGGTCGTGTTGGGATCCCAACACGACCACACAAGCGAAGAGATCGCTCACTCGAGATCAGTACATTCAAAGTTGATTGCCTATATGCCGGGTATTAAGCCAAGTGTAGGAGCCGGACAATACTAAATTACTATGTCTGAAACTTGATTATGCATATAAATACATTTGAGAGAGTTAGTTCGGAAAAAGGTATTGCGAGAGATTGGCTGGTACCTGGTGCTGGGAATTTGGTTTGATCCCGACCCAGTTCGCATGACAGGTGTCCTTCCCTAGCTAAGCTAGGGAAAGCACCTGTCGTCCACCGCAACTGGGGTACTGATCAAACCCCATTCACCAGCACCAGGGCGGTTACCTCCAATCTCTCAATACATTTTCCGAACTAAATCTCTCAAATGTATTTTGTACACATCATAATCAAGTTTCAGGACATAGTATTTAGTATTTCCACCCGGGTCTTAACACTTGCTTCATAGGCAATTAACTCAATGAATGTACTGATCTCGAGTGAGCGATCTGTGCTTCGCTTGTGTGGTCGTGTTGGGATCTGACGACCACACTGGCGAAGAGAATCGCCACACGAGAACCCTACATTCAAAGTTGAGCGCCGTTGCTATGAAGCCGGGTATTAAGCCCGGGTGGACAATACTAAATTACTATGTCCTACTTGATTATGCATGATGTACAAAATACATTTGAGAGAGTTAGTTCGGAAAATGTATTGGATTGGGTACCTGTGCTCGGTGGGGTTTGATGCCAGTTCGCATCAGTACCGCTAAGCTGAAGGACCTCCGTGGTCACCGACGGAGGTCTCCTTCGTAGCTTAGTAGGGAAAGCACCTGTCATGCGAACTGGGGTCGTGGATCAAACCCACCGAAGGGGCGGTTACCTCCAATACCTTTTTCCGAACTAAATCTCATCACATGTTGTACATATGCATAATCAAGTTTCAGACATAGTAATTAATTTCCACTCCGGGTGGCTTAATACCCGGCATATAGGCAATTAACTTTGAATGTTCTAATTTAATGTTAATTCCTCTGGAAATTCCACCGCGAATTCCTTCAAGAATTTCTCCGGGAATTCCTACGGCAGTACCTCAAAGAATTCCTTCGGGAATTCCTCTGGGAAATACTCCGGGAATTTCTCTAGGAGTTCCTTGGGGAATTCCTCCAGGAATTTCTTCGGGAATTCCTCCAGAAATTCCTTCGGGAATTCCTCCAGGAAATTCTTCTGGAATTCCTTCAGGAATTCCTTCGGGAATTCCTTTGGGAATTTCTTCGGGAATTCCTTTGGGAATTCCTTCGGGAATTCCTTCGGGACTTACTCTAGGAATTCCCTCGAGAATTCCTTTGGGAATTCCTTCGAGAATTCCTCTGGGAATTCCTTCGGGACTTACTCTAGGAATTCCTTCTGGAATTTCTCTAGGAATTCCTTCGGGAATTCCTCTGCGAATTTCTCCGGGAAATCCTTCTGGAATTCCTCCAGTTAATCCTCCGGGAATTCCTCCAGTTAATCCTCCGGGAATTCCTCTGGGAATTTCTCTGGGAATTCCTCTGGAAATACCTCTGGGAATTCTTCTAGGAATTACTCCGGGAATTCCACTGGGAATTACTCCGGTGATTCCTCTGGGAATTCCTCCGGGAATTCCTCTGGGAATTCCTCCAGGAATTCCTGAGGAATTCCTCTGAGAATTCCTCAGGGAATTCCTCCGGGAATTCTTTCGGGATTTCTTCTGGGAATTCTTCCGGGAAATCCTCTGGGAATTCCTCTGGGAATTTCTCCGGGAATTCCTCTGGGAATTCCTTCGGTAATCGGGAATTCCTCCAGGAAATTCTTCGGGAATTCCTCTAGGAAATCCTTCGGGAATTCTTCTGGGAATTCCTTCGGGACTTACTCTAGGAATTCCTTCTGGAATTTCTCTAGGAATTCCTTCGGAAATTCCTCTGCGAATTTCTTCGGGAAATCCTTCTGGAATTCCTCCAGTTAATCCTCCGGGACTTCCTCTGGGAATTTCTCTGGGAATTCCTCTGGAAATACCTCTGGGAATTCTTCTAGGAGTTACTCCGGGAATTCCACTGGGATTTCCTCTGGGAATTACTCCGGAGATTCCTCTGGGAATTCCTCCGGGAATTCCTCTGGGAATTCCTCCAGGAATTCCTGAGGAATTCCTCTGAGAATTCCTCAGGGAATTCCTCCGGGAATTCTTTCGGGATTTCTTCTGGGAATTCTTCCGGGAAATCCTCTGGGAATTTCTCCGGGAATTCTTCTGGGAATTCCTTCGGTAATCGGGAATTCCTCCAGGAAATTCTTCGGGAATTCCTCTAGGAAATCCTTCGGGAATTCTTCTGGGAATTCCTTCGGGAATTTCTCCAGGATTTCTTTCGGGAATTCCTCAAGGAATTCCTTCGGGAATTTCTCTAGGAATTCCTTCTGGAATTCCTCTGCGAATTCCTTCGTAAATTCCTTCTTGAATTCCTCCGGGAATTCCTCTGGGAATTCGTTCGGGAGTTCCTCCTGGATTTCCTCTTCGAATTCGTACAGGAATTCCTATGGGAATTCATCCGGGAGTTCCTCTGGGAATTCGTCCGGGAATTCCTCTGGGAATTCGTCCGGGAGTTCCTCCTGGATTTCCTCTGGGATTTCCATTGGGAATTCCTCTGGGAATTCCTCCGGGAATTTCTCTTGGAATTCCTCCGGGAATTCCTCTTGGAATTCTTCTGGGAATTCCTCTTGGAATTCCTCTGGGAATTCCTCTGGGAATTCCTCCGGGAATTTCTTTGGGAATTCCTCCGGGAATTTTTCTGGGAATTCCTCTGGGAATTCTTCCAGGAATTTCTCTGGTAATTTCTCTGGGAAACCCTCCGGTAATTCGTCCGGGAGTTCCTCCTATGGGAATTCGTCCGGGAGTTTCTCCTGGATTTCCTCTGGGAATTCCTCCGGGAATTCCTCTGGGAATTTCTCCGGAAATTCTTTCGGGATTTCCTCTGGGAATTCCTCCAGGAATACCTCTTGGAATTTATCCGGGAATTCCTCTTGGAATTCCTCTGGATTTTTTTTTCTCCCAGCGAATTCCTCTGGGAATCCCTCCTCGAGATCCTTCGGGAATTCCTCCAGGAAATTCTTCTGGAATTCCTTCAGGAATTCCTTCGGGAATTCCTTTGGGAATTCCTTCGGGAATTCCTTTGGGAATTTCTTCGGGAATTCCTTTGGGAATTCCTTCGGGAATTCCTTCGGGACTTACTCTAGGAATTCCCTCGAGAATTCCTTTGGGAATTCCTTCGGGAATTCCTCTGGGAATTCCTTCGGGACTTACTCTAGGAATTCCTTCTGGAATTTCTCTAGGAATTCCTTCGGGAATTCCTCTGCGAATTTCTTCGGGAAATCCTTCTGGAATTCCTCCAGTTAATCCTCCGGGAATTCCTCTGGAAATTTCTCTGGGAATTCCTCTGGAAATACCTCTGGGAATTCTTCTAGGAATTACTCCGGGAATTCCACTGGGAATTACTCCGGTGATTCCTCTGGGAATTCCTCCGGGAATTCCTCTGGGAATTCCTCCAGGAATTCCTGAGGAATTCCTCTGAGAATTCCTCAGGGAATTCCTCCGGGAATTCTTTCGGGATTTCTTCTGGGAATTCTTCCGGGAAATCCTCTGGGAATTCCTCTGGGAATTTCTCCGGGAATTCCTCTGGAATTCCTTCGGTAATCGGAATTCCTCCAGGAAATTCTTCGAATTCCTCTAGGAAATCCTTCGGGAATTCTTCTGGAATTCCTTCGACTTACTCTAGGAATTCCTTCTGGAATTTCTCTAGGAATTCCTTCGGGAATTCCTCTGCGAATTTCTTCGGGAAATCCTTCTGGAATTCCTCCAGTTAATCCTCCGGGAATTCCTCTGGGAATTTCTCTGGGAATTCCTCTGGAAATACCTCTGGGAATTCTTCTAGGAGTTACTCCGGGAATTCCACTGGGATTTCCTCTGGGAATTACTCCGGAGATTCCTCTGGGAATTCCTCCGGGAATTCCTCTGGGAATTCCTCCAGGAATTCCTGAGGAATTCCTCTGAGAATTCCTCAGGGAATTCCTCCGGGAATTCTTTCGGGATTTCTTCTGGGAATTCTTCCGGGAAATTCTCTGGGAATTTCTCCGGGAATTCTTCTGGGAATTCCTTCGGTAATCGGGAATTCCTCCAGGAAATTCTTCGGGAATTCCTCTAGGAAATCCTTCGGGAATTCTTCTGGGAATTCCTTCGGGAATTTCTCCAGGATTTCTTTCGGGAATTCCTCAAGGAATTCCTTCGGGAATTTCTCTAGGAATTCCTTCTGGAATTCCTCTGCGAATTCCTTCGTAAATTCCTTCTTGAATTCCTCCGGGAATTCCTCTGGGAATTCGTTCGGGAAATCCTCCTGGATTTCCTCTTCGAATTCGTACGGGAATTCCTATGGGAATTCATCCGGGAGTTCCTCTGGGAATTCGTCCGGGAATTCCTCTGGGAATTCGTCCGGGAGTTCCTCCTGGATTTCCTCTGGGATTTCCATTGGGAATTCCTCCGGGAATTCCTCCGGGAATTCCTCTTGGAATTCCTCCGGGAATTCCTCTTGGAATTCCTCTGGGAATTCCTCTTGGAATTCCTCTGGGAATTCCTCTTGGAATTCCTCTGGGAATTCCTCCGGGAATTTCTTTGGGAATTCCTCCGGGAATTTTTCTGGGAATTCCTCTGGGAATTCTTCCAGGAATTTCTCTGGTAATTCCTCTGGGAAACCCTCCGGTAATTCGTCCGGGAGTTCCTCCTATGGGAATTCGTCCGGGAGTTTCTCCTGGATTTCCTCTGGGAATTCCTCCGGGAATTCCTCTGGGAATTTCTCCGGGAATTCTTTCGGGATTTCCTCTGGGAATTCCTCCAGGAATTCCTCTTGGAATTTATCCGGGAATTCCTCTTGGAATTCCTCTGGATTTTTTTTTTCTCCCAGCGAATTCCTCTGGGAATCCCTCCTCGAGATCCTTCGGGAATTCCTCCGGGAATTTCTTCGGAAATTCCTCAATGAATTTCTTCGGAAATTCCTCCGGGAAAACCCAGAGGAACTTTTGCAGGATTTCCCAGCGGAAGTGCCGGCGGTATTTCTAGAGAAAGTCCTGGAGGAATTGCTCGAGGAACTCCTGAAAGAATCCCCAGGGAAACTCCTGAAAAAAAAACAGATCTTCCAGAAAAACTCTTGAAGGAATTCCAAGAGGAACTACTGAAGGAATTTCTAGGTGAACTTGAAGAGGATGAACTCAAGGAAGAATTTCCTGAGGTACTCCTGGAGACAACCCCAGAGTAATTTATGAAGTAATTTCCAGTGGAACTCTTGAAGGGATAATATTATGAGCAGAAGGAAAACAAACATGTTTTTACCAGGGGGAGAAGGCGGAGCACTGAAGCCCTACCCCGACATGTGCGACATCTGGATTTGGTTCTAAAATGTAAACAACAGTGTTAATTCTCTATCACCTTTTGACGTAGGACTACGTCTGTGTTTTCTATATTGGGGTACACTTTACGATTGCGAAAATCGGGGACCGTCACGAAAATATGATAGACTTTAAACTTTAATATCTAAGCCGTTCCTCGATGGATTTTCATTTTTTTTTGGACCATTCGATCAAGGATGAGTCAACGCTTCTTTGTATTTATTTGTAAAAACTGATTTTCAACTATTTATTATCGATAATTGATGAAAAGTTTAGAAATAGGTAAACTAACCAATCACGTTCATGCATCACTAGCACAGACATCAAAAATCAATCACTTGCGGATTTGGATCTAATCCTCAGTTTGAACAAGGTTTCACGCAGAGCAGACGCATCAAAGCGATCGCAGCGAAGCGAACACAGCATCACGGAGGCGCTAATAACATTTTCAAAGGAAATCAATCGCATTGGTGGTGGTCCTCGATGTGTTGCTGCAGATCATTCAACCTCAACGAACCAGAATTTCATATGAAGAAAAAGGTTGACCATAAAATAGCACTGTGGCGATCCCGCACCGCCGGTGCCGATGCTGAAAATTTATTACAAATTGTGGTGTCAGTTAGTTGGAAAGGAACATTGGGAAAAAAAATTGATTCTTCTCAGGACCAACATTTTATGAAAAGAAAGAGTTAATTGCGAAAAAAGACTGTTTCGGTGGCATCGGGTTTGGCGTGGTAGTTTGGTTGCTGTTAGTGATTCCATCCATTAAAATTCACTACATCATCTCCCTCCGACGCGCTATAAAATTCGCTATTTACGAATGAGTTTTACACTTTGAAGAAAGTTTATTTCGGATAGTCGGATCAACCTTCTTTTGTTTAAAATCAATGAAGACGCCATCTCAGTGGAAACTATCTACAGCAACCACCCATCGGTGAACGTCGCTTGGACAGACAGATGCCGAAAGAAAATGTTTTGTAATATGAAGAAACTTCGTCTTGAGTCAAACTTCTGTTGTCATTCCTCGCAACAATCTTGTGAAAAAGTTTCATAGGATTCTTAGAATTTATTATTCTCCGAACGGTCCGTTGTCTCAGAAACCCGATCGAAATGGCTCGCAAGGCGTTAAAGCAGCTTTCTTATATCTAAATGAAATAATTTCATTAGTCCCGCCCCTTTATTAATCGTTATGAGTGCACATTATATTTACACCATATCAGCTCACAAAGGGCGGGGCTAACGGGCTTAATTTATTAAATATAAGAAAGCTGCTGTTCGATAGCGCGAGCCATTTTGATCGGGATTCCACAGAGAGCGGTTCGACATTCGATGCAGCGGAGCGGACACAGCAGCACGAAGTGGGTGGCAGTGTTGCAATGCTGTAAATTTATTTCAACCTTTGGAGGCTTAGCGAAAAATCATCAAGTGGCTGTCAGACAGTTGCAGCGCAAGGTGTCGCAAGCGATTGGATGCAGTTAGTTATTTGAATGGGAATTGGGAAAAGAAAATTGGTTCTTCTCAGGACCAACATTTTACGAAAAGAAAGAGTTAATTGCGAAAAAGGACTGTTTCCGTGGCATCGGGTTTGGCGTGGTAGCTTGGTTGCTGTTAGTGATTCCACCCATTAAAATTCACTACATCATCTCCCTCCGACGCGCCATCAAATTTGCTATTTACGATTGAGTTTTGCACTTTGAAGAAAGTTTATTTCGGATCAACCTTCTTTTGTATAAAATGGTGCCTGTTGCGGAGACGAAAAACGAAACTAGATCCCAATTCTATCAATTTATTCGGTGGAATGGATAAATTATAAAATTCCTGCAATAGATATAAATTTTACTAATTCATCTTATGATTTACTAATTCGTTCTTACTGTTAGTGATCTAGCTGGAATTGACTCTCTCGCAATTTTCTCCTGGTCCAGTCTAAATGGATTGGGAACCTCTGCACTTATGTACGTTATCCCTATGGTATATCATTTATGTTCATAACTCATTCGGCATCTCCTAATGTTAACGGCTCTTACCTTTAATGTGGTTACTGCCGAATATTGATTACTTAATGGGGCAATCTATAACCTGCGGTTCCCGAGTGTATTTGAATTCCTGTGTCACCTTTTCTCCGTTAGCAATTCGATATACGGATCAAGTGCTTATCACTCTATGGCTACAGAAGGTGTGATGCACTGTTAGTTTTTAAGCAAATAAATTTAGTAGATTTCACTTTTAAACCTAGAGAATGTAGTTCAACTATGTCAATTCTACGGTAACAACTATCGCAACAACGTGGACGCGTCAATGGCTATTCTTCTATTCTCCTCATACTCTTTGTGGTACTGATGTTTACGACAGTTTAGCTTATCTATACGCTGGGTACAGAACACAGTGGTGTACAATCGAGTAGGTGATTTTACGATGTGGCGCCGTCAACACTCCCCCCCGGAATGCGCGAAAGATTCTTCGACAGCGTATTCGTTTCAACGCCTACATCGAGCACCGCTAGTGATACAGCTGAACGCTCGAAGATACCACCAGCTGACGTTTGCACAGTAGCATACCGTACTTGGCCGTCCGCAGCAGGATGCGTGGCGATAATTCGGCCCTTCGGCCAAAGATTGCGAGGAAACTTTGGATCGACGATCACCACAATGTCGCCAACGCTGATAGGTTTCACTGGCGTAAACCATTTGGTCCGCCGTGTAATAGTAGGTAGATAGTCTCGTATCCACTGTCTCCAAAATGTGTCCGCCATCTTTTGAGATTGCTTGAAGCTGTTCCTCAATAATACTGGGTTATCGTCGAGGGGTACCCAAGATCTCAAACCATTCGCTGAGTCTAGCAGAAAATGATTGGGTGTTAAAACGGGCGAAGAATCGCAATCCACTGGAATGTCGGTCAATGGTCGGGAATTGACTATGTTTTCAACTTCTGTTATTGCGTTCTGTAGAACCTCGTCCGTCGGCAGCCTACAAGGTTGGAGAACAGCAAGATTTTTCTTTACGGTGTAAATCAGTCGTTCCCACGCTCCTCCCATATGCGGGGTTAGGGGTGGAATGAACGTCCATTGGGTGCGACTTGAGGTAAACTCCTTTGCCATTCTGTCGAGGTTGAGCTTCTGTTGAGCGGCCTGTAATTCTTTGTTGGCAGCTCGAAAATTGGTGCCACGATCGCTGTAAATAATAGCGGGAATTCCTCTCCTGGCTATGATGTTCCGAATTGCCATTATACAAGAGTCAGTTGTCAGTGTGTGAGCGACTTGCAGGTGAATGGCGCGCGTAGTTAGACAGGTTGCGAGTACCCCCCACCTTTTTTCTGTGCGACGGCCCACGGAGACTAGAATCGGGCCAAAATAATCCACTCCCATGTGTGTGAATGGACGACTAAAAGCAGCAAGGCGTGATTGAGGTAGATCGGCCACAACCGGTGGTAACGGCCTTGCTTGTTGATTTTTGCAGTATTGACAATTCCGACGAATAGCTTGATAGGTCGCTTTTATTCGAGGGATGCGGAAACGCTGGAGAATTTCGTTGATGATAGTTTCGTGATTTTGGTGGTTGAAACGCTCGTGAGCTTCCTTGATAACTAATCGTGTGATGGCATGATCACGAGGTAGTATAATAGGATAGACAGCATCGCGATCGACGAATGAACAGGCTCCGGTTCTTCCTTGTACTCGCGCTACACCGTTTTCGTCTATGAAGGCACTGCGGAACAACGGATTATTTCTTGCGATTTTCTTCATCGTGCGCGTGGAACGGTTTGTGGTTAGCGTAGTGATTTCATCGCCGTATACTTCAGTTTGTGCTACCCTGAACAAGTAGTATTCCGCCTGTGCCAACTCCTTATGCGTCAGGACCCCAACGACTCGTTGCTCCTTTTTAGTGGAAAGTTTCAAATTATTAATGTAACGAAAAACATATGCTGTTCGCCGAAGCATTGAACTCCACTTAGAGAAGTTTTGCGGAAAAAGCACGGAATCAGTGAGCTTAGTGTGTGTGAGCAAGTGTGACCTGAGCTCCTCATTCGTAGACTGTTTGAGGCTTGATGATACGGGCCAGCAGTTCTCGTTTTGCCAGAGGAAGTCTGGTCCACGGTACCAGCGACTATCGGCAGAAAGATCGGGTGTTCCTGTCCATTTTGTTCCCTCGTCGGCAACGTTCTTCCTCGTTGGAACCCATCGCCAGTCAATGACGTCAGTTGATTCCAGTATTTCACTGACACGAAAGGCAACAAATTGGCTGTACCGCCGATGATCAGATCTAAGCCAACAGAGAACGTCCCTGGAGTCTGTCCAAAAGAACCGCTTGCTTATCTTGATGGTAAGAGATGAAAGAATTGTGTCCGACAGGCGGGAACCGAGGAGAGCAGCTTGTAATTCCGACCGAGGTATAGACAAAAACTTCAATGGAGCTACTCTAGTTTTTGCTCCTATGAAGGCGCATTCAATCACATTCTCCTCTTGAAAGCGAAGGTACACGACCGCCGCAAATCCGTTTTCACTAGCGTCAACAAAAGTATGCATTTCCACATCTGCTTCTAAGGAAGTCTGCGATCGGTAGCACCTGGGAATTTCCAAACTTCCTATCTTTGGAAACACTAACAACCATAAAAGCCACTTGTCGAACTGAGCATCTTCTATCGGATCATCCCATTCCACGGACGTTCGCCAAATCTCTTGTAGGAGGACTTTAAGGAACATAAGCAGGTGCGCAATGAATCCCAAAGGATCGAAGACCATCATTAGAGTGCGTAGAACCTCGCGTTTAGTTGGCCTTTTGTTTCCGGCCAAAAGTTCCTCATCATATCGCGCAGAAACCTTATATGTAAAGCAATCGGATGATTTGTTCCACCACATCCCAAGAATTTTTTCCGTTGTAGATTCTTCGCCGATGCTCAGGTTTTTCTCCTCATTAGTTCCTTCCGTCAGCGTGGATTGCACGGTTTTGGCGTTGGAAATCCAGTTCCGCATTTCAAATCCGGCGTGTGTATGAATGTGTTTCACTTGTTGCGCCAGATTTACAGCCTCTTCCTCGGTTTCTGTGCTGACTAACATGTCATCTACGTAGTGGCCTTTAATTATGGCATTGGCCGCTTCAGGATATTCTTGCTCGAATCGCTTCGCATTACTATTTTTGACATGTTGCGCTGTGCTCGGTGAGCAACAAGCACCGAAGGTCATCACTTGAACGATATAAGTACTTGGACTTTCCTCATTTTCATTTTTCAATAGAAATCTTTGACAATGCTGATCTTCAACTCTTATTTGTACTTGGTGATACATCTCCTTGATGTCACCACAAACTGCTACCCGGTGCTCATGAAACCGAATCAGCACTTCCAGAAGAGACGTAAGTTGATCAAGACCTTTCAAAAGGAACGAGTTTAAGGAAACGCCATGCACGGTGGCTGCCGCATCCCACACTAGACGGAACTTTCCTGGTTTATTTGGGTTTATGACTGCAAAGATTGGCAGATACCAAACTCGAGCGTACCCTAGTAACATTTTGGATTTATACTGGTTTTATAACACTCTTGTAGAGTAAATTATGGTCTTCAAGAGCGTTATAAAACTTAAAATGTTACTTGGGTAGTGCTCTTTTAGTTCATCTGATGTGAGTTTCCGAATATAGCCTTTGTTTACGTGCTCCTGTATATTCTGCTTGAGAGCCTCACCTAGCACTGGATCCTTTTGTAATCGATTCTCTAAGCACTCCCATCGTCTAATAGCCATTGCTTTGCTATCCGGAAGTTTTACGTTGTCGTACTTCCAGAGAAGACCGCTTTCGTACCTATCATTTGTTTGATGAGTGAGAGACTCTAAGAGTAATTGTGCACGTTGATCATCTTGTGAAAGGAGAACCTTGTTTGGGCTGATTATTCCGGTGCTATCTAGAGCAAAGTAAGATTTCATTGCCCTGTGGAGGCTATCATCATAGTTCTGGTTGCATTCGCATTTTTGAACGCTGTGGTAATTCATGTATCCGACGCTGTTTTCCTTTCCGCTACAGTTACCGTAAACTAACCATCCTAGCCGTGTTTTCAATGCGATCGGTTCGTTCCATCTTCCTTCTTTACACTTGCTTCCATGTCCAAGACTGGAATTATCTAGTCCGATTAGAAGTCGTGGACTGACATCATAGTATCCCTCAAGTGGTAGTCCTGACAGGTATGGAAACTTTGCCTGCAGCTCGGAGATAAGCAACGTTTGCGGCCGGATTTGCAGCGACGATAGAGTATTGACCCCCGTTAGATTGTACTTGGTCGAACTGTGTGTTCCAGAGACTTGTAAATTCACTTGCTGAGATTCTTTTTCTATCTTGCGAGTGCCGCCAGTCCACTTCAGGCAGAGCGATTTTTTGGGTCCTTCGATACCAAGCTCATCAGCAAGGCTTTGCTCTAGGAGAGTGAGTTCAGATCCATCATCGATGAACGCATATGTTCGCACCGCTTTCTTTGGACCGTACAGAACGACAGGAACCATGCGAAATAGTACCGCAGACTGTCCTTGGTGCACATTGCAACTCGGTTCCAAATCTAGCAGTGAATTCGGCCTCGAAACTGTGGGAATTCGATTCTCCGGTTTATGAAGTAGCGGATGATGTAGGAAAGAGCATCCGTCTGTATCACACTTTTTTTTGCTGTTTACAAGAGCCATTGTGTTTAAACAGGCATTAACGACAAAGTTTGTTGCTTCACTGCCGCCCATTTCGAATCATAGCTGAGCTCTTCAAATCTACTGCACTTGACGACCGCTGGGCAGCTTCCCTTGCATACCATGCACTGTCCTTTAGAAATGTCTTTTGGTGCGACCATTGTCGGGTTGTTGGATGACTCGATCAATCTCTCATTACTCGTCTCCGATTCAGAGTGAAAATTCAGGAAACCGTCTTTCTTAGCTATTCGGCTTCGGTGATCGTGAGCCGATGTGGCTATCACGGAACTTGCATCCTCCGCTATGGTGTAAAGCCAATTACTGAGATCAGCAAGGTTTGGATTCGGATTGTTTCGTGCAAACCTTGCCCAGTCTAGCTTCAAAGACGATGGTAGACGCTCGACTATTTCGCAACGGAGTGATGCGTTGTAAATGTAGTCGTCAACTTCGCAGGCTCGGATCGTCGCGACCATGTTTTTGACTGAGAGAGAGAAGTTTACTAATGTCTCCAGATTCTCTGTGTTTGGCAGCGGTAGATGTCTAATTTTTTTTACTATAGATTGGACAATTGCATCTGGTCGGCCATATAGCATTTTCAGCGTTGACACAACATCTGCTACATTCGATGGATGCAGTAACTCGCATTTCACTGCTGCTAATGCCTTGCCCTTAAGGCATTTCCGCAAACGTAACATGTTTTCCTCGTTCGTGAACCCACACATATGCGTAGAGGAATTGAGCATAGCGTAGAATAGTGGCCAATCTTCGAGTGTACCGTCGAAATCTGGCAAATCCCTGGATACCGCCTGGCGTGCTGCGATTTGACTACGATTGAGAATGCAGATACCTTCGTCGTTGAAGACTGTAGGATTATGCTCAGACTGAGCGAGTCGTACCGGTGTAGAACGTTGTTCAGGAGCGAATACATAGGGTGCACCAGGATTAGTTGAGGGTTGAAACATTGTTCTATTACATGCTGGCGGAAGTTGACTCGGTGGCTATTCTCTGGGAGGTAACCAAGATTGCGTTCTCTGTAGCGTAGAAAACCTCAGTTGATCGCGCACTTGCGGGTAAGTTGATTGTTCCGGAACAGCGTTGGCTTGAAAGCATTGGTTCGGATGGCTGGCATGTGTAGACAGATGATGATTAGATGGATCGTTCGTGCACTGTGCTCCTATCGATGGACGACTGATCAGCGGCCGTGGAGCTGACGATGGAAGGAATGACTGACTTCGTTGAACCGGTAGTTGTCCCGCAACTTGATCATGTTGACAGCGGTGACCGCTATGTTGACCGCTCTGGTGATTTTGAATAATTGGTGGATTACTCCTTCGGTGGACATTTGGAGCTTGGTGCTCCTCGAGCTTGCTCGAAGTATTCGCCGCTTCTACTGCTAATCCAGAATCCTCTGCTTCACCATGGCGTTCCGTTTCAGCCAACCACTCCTCGATCTTTGACAGCTTGTCCTCCTCGTTTTCCTCAGTCCTAGATGACGTGTCACTACCATACTCCTTCAAAATACTGTACTTTCGCTCGAGAAATCTCTTCTCCAGCATGTACTCTTCTTCCAGCTTCTTCATTTCGAGCTCTTTCAATCGTTTTGCTTCACCTTTGGAACTAACCATGCTGTTCGGCGGCTTGCTTGATGGCGCGAAAGATTGCCGCTGTTGTTGCCGGGTGGTATTGGTGGGGGGTACAATGAAAGATGATGCCTTGCAGACCGGACAGGTCCAGCTAACATTCGCAATATCTTCCGTCACGTGCACACACACGAAGTGAAACCACCGATTGCAACCGTCACACTGCACCATTTCATTATCATCACGCGTTTCACACAGTTGACATTGATAATCTACGTTTCGACGGACCGCACGTAAAGGATTCCTCCGGTTCTGGCTCGCGATTCCGACGTTCGTTTGACTGACAATGACAGGCTTACCGATGGCTCCTCGATTCGTGTCTCCGGTAACATTTTCATTTACCTGACTTTGCGTGCTTGAAGGGGGAATAACGACTACAGAGGGAGTGCTACCTGTACATACCGTCGCGATACCTGCGACAATTTGGTCCACGTTACCTTCCGCAACCTCGAACGTCGCGGTGTTGCTGAAATACACACTCGTCGATTTCTTGGACATGTTAACAGAATTTTATAAATTGTTGCGGAGACGAAAAACGAAACTAGATCCCAATTCTATCAATTTATTCGGTGGAATGGATAAATTATAAAATTCCTGCAATAGATATAAATTTTACTAATTCATCTTATGATTTACTAATTCGTTCTTACTGTTAGTGATCTAGCTGGAATTGACTCTCTCGCAATTTTCTCCTGGTCCAGTCTAAATGGATTGGGAACCTCTGCACTTATGTACGTTATCCCTATGGTATATCATTTATGTTCATAACTCATTCGGCATCTCCTAATGTTAACGGCTCTTACCTTTAATGTGGTTACTGCCGAATATTGATTACTTGTGGGGCAATCTATAACCTACGGTTCCCGAGTGTATTTGAATTCCTGTGTCACCTTTTCTCCGTTAGCAATTCGATATACGGATCAAGTGCTTATCACTCTATGGCTACAGAAGGTGTGATGCACTGTTAGTTTTTAAGCAAATAAATTTAGTAGATTTCACTTTTAAACCTAGAGAATGTAGTTCAACTATGTCAATTCTACGGTAACAACTATCGCAACAACGTGGACGCGTCAATGGCTATTCTTCTATTCTCCTCATACTCTTTGTGGTACTGATGTTTACGACAGTTTAGCTTATCTATACGCTGGGTACAGAACGCAGTGGTGTACAATCGAGTAGGTGATTTTACGATGTGGCGCCGTCAACAGTGCCTTTTGTATAAAATCAATGAAGACGCCACCTCAGTGGAAACTTTCTACAGCAACCACCCTTCGGTGAACGTCGCTCGGACAGACAGATGCCGAAAGATAATGTTTTGTAGTATGGAGAAACTTCGTCTTGAGTCAAATTTCTGTTGTCATTCCTCGCAACAATACGCATCTTAGATAAACAACATCTCATAACAAAATTCAGAATCTTGCGAGAAAATTTCATAAGATTCTTAAAATTTGTCATCCTCCGAACGGTCCGTTGTCTGCGGAGTCCCGATCAAAATGGCTCACGCGCGTCGATAACCAGCTTTCTTATATCTAATGAAGTAATTTCATTAGCCCCGCCCCTTCATTAATCGTTATGAGTGCACATTATATTTACACCTATACCAGACCACAAAGGAGCTAACGGGCTTAATTTATTGAATACAAGAAAGCTGCTTTCTAGCGCGCGCGAGCCATTTTGATAGGGATTTCGCAGAGAGCGGTTAAATAAGATTTTACGCAGAGCCGACGCAGCAGCACGAAGGCGCTCTGATAGTATTTTCAAAGGAAAATCATCGAATTGGTGGTGGAAGTCTGCGTTGGTGATCGTCATTCAACCTCAACAAACCAGCATTTTATGTAAAGAAAGAGTTGATTACAATGACGTCTGTTTCGATCCCGTGCGATACAGTGGCGATGCTGAAAATTTATTCCAAATGGTGGCGTCTTAGCGAAAACTCATCGAGTGGTCGTCGAACAATAACAACACGAAGTGGAATTCTAACCCTAACGTTTCGACAAGCATTGGGTTGCAGTTAGTTATTGGAAACGTGCATTGGGGACACAAAATTGGTCCTTCTCAGGACCAGCATCTTCTGAACAGAAAGGGTTGATTGCAAAATGGACTGTTTCGGTGGAATTGGCGTTTGGCGTGATAGTTCGATAGACGCGCGCTTTTCATTCTGCTATCGAAGAAAAACCTTCTGTTAACGTCAAACTATTATTTTGGACTTTGATGAACATTCTTGCATCCCGGATTAAACTACCCTTGTGTAAAATAATGGTACTGTAAAGAACCGATATTTTTCAAATAATGGAGCTTTTCAATCCTCAACTACAACAAAACATAATCAAAATCTTGTGAGGAAATTCCATTTGACTCCTACTGACGCCATCCATTTGAACCTGGGTACTGGGGATAGAGCCGCTTTTCTGCGCTCAAGCGAGCAGAGGGATATTTTGAAATCACTCCCATAAACAAAATTATTTTGCAGTTACTTGACTGTCAAACATTTCCCGCTCTTCGAATTTCTCTTTCCACGCTGCATGAAAGCGCACAAATGCGCTAGACTCTACATGACTTTACGATTGTTTAAATACATTCATGCTCCAATCAGCTGCTTAATCTCGTGAAATTTCGTAACGAGTGCTTTTTAGTTGCATTCCCACTAATTTTCCACTCGAAATATAATGTGAGAATATTTGTTACAAAGAATACAAAACTCAAACAAAGTTTATTTTTATTTTTTCCCAAAAAAATAACAATACTTCTCAATATTAGATCAGAAACGAACATAACCACAATCTTCAATGTTTGGCTCCGGCACAATAGAAAATTTTGGCTTCAGTTTCACAACCAAATCGATTCTATCCGCACCACCCAGATTTGAACAAACTCATTGCATCATCTCCCTCCGAAGTGCGCTTGTGGTTGTGCTACCAAAGGGCAACTTTCTGTCGTCGCCAAACGATGGTAACCCGAAAAAATCGATATCATTTCTAATGACTAACGAAACAAAACCAAAGAATCTTGGCAGAAAATTTCACTTTCCGTCGACGACGGCCAAATCGATGAAGACGCCACCTTAGTGAAAAATGTCGTTTAGCTGCCTTAGTTTTTCAAATGGCGCATTATTAAAAACAAATCTTTCCAAAATCGTCATTGTCGTTTAAACAGCCGAACAGTCTGTTTGTCTGGGTAAACAATTTTCCTAGCGGTCAAAACCTCTTCTTGGATAAATAGTTTAAGCACCGACAAACCGACGGGCCTCTCTGATTTCAAAATTGGAAAAAAAATTCAATCGTTTTACTCCGAGTGTAGTAACTCGTTCTGTCATATACTGACATTAACGTTCTTTTGATAGAAAAAGTTGAGAAAAAGAAAAAGCAAAATGCGCGCAATCCACCAGCTGGTCGACGTAAACATTATATGCACGTTTCAAACAATCTACACAGCGATGAGGATAAAAACAACCAAGAAATAGAAAATCTTTTTCGATGCTTAAATCGACATTTAAGTCTTTACGATCATTACACACATTTTTGAAAATCGAATGTTTTTATTTGGCTAACAAATCCTATCATAAAACTCTTGATATTTATAATATCGAATATTGATTATTACGTGGAAGCTGATGAAATAAATTAAAGAGTGCATGACCAAATTTGCCCGCACATTTGTGAGAGCTGTTGTGTAAACTAGCAACCCTATAACCAGAGACCGGCGGAGTGAAAAACTGTCGAAATGGCAACGTATGAAAATGCATGAAATCGTGAAAATGATACTGGCAGCACTTGAACTTTTTGCTTGCTTCTTATGGGTGCAAAAAGTAAACAAGTCGAAATGGAACCGCTTTTGACGGTTCGATTGGAAACAAGATGGCGTCTTCGCCGATCTCTTATTCTAGTATTTCTAGTGTAAACCATCGCACAGATGGAGCTAGATAATGAAAGGAGAGTAATTGCCAAGAAATTTGAAGAACTGTATATGGGAAGGCACGTCGGTTTGTCGGTGAAAAGGACTGTTTGTAATTTATTCTTGAAGTCCTGCTCACGTTGCCACCAGCGCTGTAGAAAACGATGCATGTACGCTTCCATCGCGGGCGGAAGTCGAACGTTGCAAATTAATATATTTGTGTTTTGTTTCGCGCCACCTCCGATTCTGCGTATTTTTTTCCTTTCGTCCGGACATTTGTGAGCATAATGTCTTCTAGGATTCTGATGATATCCACTGAAAGATAGACGAATGCCTTCAGTGGCGATGCGGCCGATGAATCGTTCCTTTTCCACGGCTGGTTCATCCAACTGGGAGCTACCTTCAGTTTCTTGATTCGGTTGACCTCCGAGCAGTTTGCACAATGCTAATAAATTTACACAAATTATGATGAAAAATACCCTCCTTTTCGTATAGCTACGTAGTCATACGTCACCTTTGCGTACAACCCGATTGGGCTGCACCTTTGAGTTTTTGTTATGGTGAGGATATTTTTATGCACACTTTTGTTTTCGATATTTCATCAAAATTAAACACTCAATCATGCAGCAATATAACAATGTACAGTAGACGTTCGATAACTGCAAGTCGTTTAACTGCAATGCTTTTTAACTGCAATTCGATAGTTGCAACCAAGGTGAATACAAACAGGGGTGGCATTGTGCACCTCGAATCGAATCACTCGATTCGTACGTTTTTGCATTCGTTTCGAAAAAATTGCGGCATTATGTATTTCGTTCGACTTCATTCAGTCGCAGTACAAGATTTCGAATGGTGCTGTACTAGCTCGATCGAGTATGTTCTGTCAAACGAAATGTAAACAGAGAGAATAAGAGATAGCTGTCTCCGTGTTTAGTATGCCACCCGCTGGAGAGACAACCTTCAGCGCATGGTGAATGTGAGTAAACCGAGAGAATAAGAGTAATTTCATCTGCGTGTAGCATGCTGCCTGTTGGTAAGGCATCCTTCAGGGTATGAATTGGTAGTTATTTTATAAACAAGCAAATTGTGCTCAATGACTATAAAAAGCAATATTATTTTTTTAGCAGTTGCAACCGATTAAAACATTATGCCGATTGGATATGTTTTGCAAATTGAGGTATTGTTATGACACAAATTATAAGTTCTATGTTTATTTGAGTTTATGCCACAGATCCAATTATGAACTAAATAATTTAAAGTTAAGAAGGATTGGATAATAAAACTACTTTGATGTTTCCATGTGTTTTAGTTAAATGCACTTGGGTCATCTCTTGCGTTTTTTATTTGACTCAACAATTTTTACGTACATTTTGGAATATACACGTTTTTCGCATATTTTTCCCATAGATTTTTCACGCGGTCCATCGAAATCGTCAAGAAGTACATAAAAACTGCAAAAAACCGATTTTAGTTGAAGTATTTTTTACGCGGATTTCGGGGTAATTAGAGATTGCATATTGTCTGGAAACTATAAAAGTAGTTATATTAATGACATTCTTTCCTTCAAGATACAATAATGAAACATTTATTCTCTTCCCGTACATAAATAATAACAAATATAATTAAAACTTTCAGCAAGAAATGACTCTCGAACAACATTCGAAAGCTATAAAGGTGACGAGCGTTTTTCATTCGACTTGACTCGTTTTTCAGTGTGCTATCGTGTATCCATAATGCCAAAACATCTCGTTATTCTAGTACCTCCTTGAACATACCTCGAACGATGAGTCGTTTTCGAGATCGAATCGAAAGCCGTAATGCTAAACATGTTCGACTCGATAGAATTTCGTTCGAATCGAGATGCGCAATGCCACCCCAGGTGTAGAAGTATGCCAATTTCATGATTCAGCCATCTTGGATTTTTATATGGGGCAGCAACCGAGTTTGTTTATGTTTTGCACTGACAATGAATTTTTCACCCCGGGGCTTGTCTCTCCCATCTACTGTCGAAGTGAGTGAACCCTGATATAAGAACCCTGGTTGCAACAGTTTTGCAGTTATCGGACCGCTAAACTTCAAACTGATGTCAGACTTAATGACAGCTGCATTGGGATGCACATTTAGATGCACTTTTATTGCATCTGACGTCGATTGACAACCGTTTGACGTCTAGAATGCGTTGCAGTTATCGAACGGCATTCGTTAACTGCAAAGTAAATATTTTGCAGTTATCGAACGGCTACTGTAGTATGCTTGAGATACCTGCTTGAATATAGGGACTCCAAAAAGAATTTATTTGCAGTAACTAACCGCATATCAATATGTGCGCATTAACGATTGCGCCATAACACCGGTTCTAATCTTCGATGCAGAGTACACGAGCTTTGTTCGCCAGTGACAGGCATATGAGGCCCTTGGTTTTTACACATGACGAATCCAGTATTTTGCGCTCGATAATGGCGCCGCGTGAGTGCCTTTTTGACATCCAGGAGGTAGAAAATATTTACATATTTCAATCAATGCAGGCTTTGACTTATTGGAAAACATTGGCACTCACCCGGTATCAACAAACAGACAGAATGGATTAATGAAAAAGCAAAATTTGCCGCTATGAAACGAGTAGATAGCGCCACCGTAGTCCAGTTAACATGCTTCTTCTTAAACGGATCGCATAATGAACGCAAAATGAACTTTTGTTCGAGAAGACGACCCGCTCAAATGTCAAAATCCATCGGGTGAGTGAATTTCATGAACTCCTGCACAGGTCTATGTGGTCTAATGCACCGAATGAACACAATGACGTTTGAGACGGGCGCTGTTTACTAAAAATGAACACTTGCATGAACTCGATGAATGAAAAAGTATTTATTCTTAGTAAACAGCGCCCGTCTCAAACGTCAATGATGAACTCGGTGCATTGGACCATAGGGGATCTAAATCGAGCCGGTGACAAGCGTGGTGTCATCATCATCAATCACAGAGAAAAAATAAATTATGTTTCTGAAAATTTTGCACTTTTATTTTGACATTATAGTAATTTTGGTAAATTTAAATAATGAAACTCTTAATGTGAAAATAAAACTTTCAACTTAAGAAATGATTTATAAATAAAAAATTGTTATTTCAAGAGTTGAAATTTTTCTTTTGAAAGATCAGAAAATTTCAAATGGGCTTGTTATTATGTTATTATTATTGGCAACGTTGTCTATGAAAATATCTGGCAGCTGTACTCTGCAGCTACCTAACTGTCACATTTGGCGCGGAAAATATGTTCATCGGAAACCTGAAATATCTCGGAAACTAAAGGGAAAAAGTATAGAGTTCAACAAATGCCGGACTCCGGAATTGGTTGATGAAATAAAAGTACTGAGGTATGTATTCCAAAATACATTTCCTATCGATTAATCTTTTTTTTTTAAATTGCCTTTTAGGAAACAAGCAACGAAGGATAAGTTTTCCTTGATCCTACAGGGTGAGAGAAAAAACACCATAATTACCGACAGTATGCCGCACAACTCATATGCCTCAAAATGCTCCTCCATGCACCACCATAAACGACGAGCGTTCATCGACAAAGATTGGAAGCCGTCGCATGAGTCCATCTGCAATGGCCCTGATTCCATCACCATCAATTCTCACACACTTAAAATTCTAAGTTTACCGACTGCCGAGAATCCAACAGCCGAGATATTGGTAATAATTTCGACGAATTTCGGTAAAATTTTTACCGAGATTTCGGTAAACTTTACCGAGTGATCGGTAATCGTTACCGAGATCTCGGCAAAAAATCAACTTTGCCGAATTTCGGCAAAATATTGACGAAATTTCGGTAAAGAAATTACCGAATTTCAGTAAAAAATATTACCGAGATGTTGGCTGTTGGAATCTCGGCAAAAATTTTGCTGAGGTCTACAAAATAATTTAAGTGTGCAGTTCATCTTCCAGCCTTCACGCATGCACTACAAGGAGGATCCAGTTCGACCATCAGCAGAAATGACAACTGCTGTCGGAACTCCCGGAGTTTGTATATAATGCTAATGCACCGTTAATCGAACCCTTTCGACTGAGGAGAAGTGTCCGGTTTGTCTAGCTTTGTTCATAGGATTATATTTTGTATGTTTGATATAGTGTATATATATAAATATATATATATATATATATACACTGAAATAAGTACTGTAGTAATTTCAACTATGGAACTATTGTTGAAATAACTATTTCGCAATGTGTTTATATTGAACAAAAATTCAATTAAATTGACTGCATATTTGTTAAAAATACCATGCTGTCATGGTATTATTAACAAAAATTCATGGTACTGCGGTTGCGAAGAGAAGCCTGCAGAAGACGCCATTATTCACATATCAGAAAGTGCAGAGCAAAACTATTTTTAACTTGCTCAAAGTGGGACTAAAAAATGAAACAAATAAATGAATCATACATGGTGAATTGAAAACTACACACCGAGGTTCGTATGCATATTTATTTAGGCATTTTGCTCTTTTATTAAGACTGAAAAATCCTTTGCAGGTCGCAAGGACAAACTAGGAGAAAAGCTGTCACTGATTAATTTCTACAATTGGTGAGTTAAAAATTTTGTTGCTATTGACTATAAGTAACATATTTCTTTTCGCATTCCCAGAATCCTAAATCTCGCAAAGGGTACTTGACGATAATATCCCCTCGGAGAAATTATGTTCCGATGAGAAGCAATCAACATGATGTTGTCAAAATACGAAGTCACAAATCACCATTTAATAGTTTATAAGAAATGAACAAATAAAGAACCCGGAAAACATATAATATTATGCATTTTCACAAATCCGTCTGGTTTTGTTTCGAATTTTTTCTTGTCAACTTTGGTTATTTATTTTGGTTTTTTCATTGACTACACAATCATCATCAATTTAAGAACAGAGAAATAGTCACATTCACTGTATGTCATTGTTATGCTAACCATGGGCATGGTATTTTCGCTGTCAACCCGCTCTTCACATCCATAGTAAATTTAACAACTTCTTTCGTTTGAAATAACTGAAGAATGTAGTCTGCACAAATCAAGTGGTGTTGTGCATTTAATTTAAACCATCAAAATGGTAATTTTAACCGCATCGCTGTTTTCAGTGTATATATATATATATATATATATATATATATATATATATATATATATATATATATATATATATATATTTCTGAAACATATTGGTCTGATAATATGGATTTAGCTTTTCGACATATTTTAATTAAGCAAAATCAAGGGATGTATTTAAGTTTTTTTTACAAAATGCATTCCAGTGAGTGTTTTCAAAATATATTGCTTGATAGTTCATTCACGTTCATTGCGCAACATTATGTTTATATAAAGTAATGGATAACACAAGCATTCACTTGTCGGAAACACCTTAGATCGAAAAATTAATCTCTTCGTCTCAGAATCTCGATTCTCACGTACAACCGGAGACTCCAATGCACAATATCTCAATGGTGGTGCCTTATTTTTGCTTTGTTGAATAACACTCATTATCGCAAAAAGCCGCTGAAAAAATATTATGCCGATTTCACTACAAAAGAGATTAAATTATTATATGCATCAATCGCATAGATAATATTCAAAAACTTATTTACACAGAATGCAATTTGTCAGCAAGCAAACACGTTGTTGAATTTACTTTTTCTTTTTTTGCGTACTCAAGACAACTTCGATTTTGACATTTCACACTTTTCCGAATCGCGGCAAATATATTAATTCGCCGATTCTGATCGCAAAATAGATTATCGACTTTCGGTGATCAATGTTCTTAGCTGAATTTCGGCAACAAGAGTTTAGAAAAACAATATGAAATGTCAAACTTTGACGATATATCAGTAATATAGTAATTTACCGACCAAGTTCGTCTCTTTCTATTGCCGAAATCAAATTTAGCTTTTAAGTGTGTAGTGAATTCAAATGTAAAATACACATTTAGTTTTAAGAGAAAAATGTCATTTCGAAAGGTTGACTCTTATCGAAGTTCTTACTGAAGTGACATTTTTTGCATTGGTGAATTTAACAGTTCTATACTTTCTACTGAAAATCACTAACTGATTTTCTTGATTTTACCAACGTTTCTTTTAATTTCACCAACGATTTTTTTTTGTGTGTAAACATAGCCCGCTGTCATCATTGAAACGTAGTATAAAAAAAAATTATAGCCCGGGACATCCTGGCTACGATCTGGCGATGGACTAAACAATAGGATGTCAATAGACCTGTGCAGGAGTTCATCAAATTCACTCACCCGATGGGTTTTGACATTTGAGCGGGTCGTCTTCTCGAACAAAAGTTCATTTTGCGTTCATTATGTAACCCGCTCAAATAGACCTTCGCAGGAGTTCATCAAATTCACTCACCTAATGGATTTTGACATTTGAGCGGGTCGTCCAGTCGAACAAAAGTTCATTTTGCGTTCATTATGCGACCCGCTCAAACGTCATAATTTCTTGGGGGAGTTCATTTTGCATTAGTCTATGTCATAATTTTTGGAGGAGTTCATTTTGCGTTAGTCTATGTCAATGAAGGAAAAATACATACGATTTGACAGTTTGATACCACACATGTTTCGGACAGCAGAACAAAGGGAACCGAAGCGACAATCTTTATCTAGTAACTAAAATATCTTTTATGCCGCTGCCATCGTTGGCTTCAAGTGAATAATGTTGTTCTGAGTTTGTTTAACTTTTTCATTTGCAAAACTAACGATATTCAGAATCTCAAAATGTACACCATAAGTTCATGTTGGAATTTAGAATGCCAGCAATTATCTAATGTGTTGGGAGGCTGCCCACTGACTTCGCCACAAGGGTAGCTCATCGACTGACAGGTGTCGACTGACAGATGCTAGCGGTGATGTCAGTGGAATGACAGAAAGGAAGAAGGAGAAGATTGTTTGCGATAGCAAGGGACTCGACACGTTTTTATAATTGTAACTTTTGTAATAAAGTATATTTTAAATCGTTCGTGAATCGCGTATTCCTTTTATCATTCAAATATCGCAACAGTGGCGACGAGGTATTGGAGTTTCGCGCGAGAAAAACAAATTGCGCGTTCGTCCCAAAATAAGGCGTTTTTGTGGATTCAGAGACAGTGGAATAAGTGCAATGACGGAGAACAATGCAGGTCAAGCGTCAGGAGGGCAACCGCAGCCCAACAATCTTACAGAGGCTGTTGTACAAATCCTGAATAACCAGCAAGTCTTGATGAGACAAATAGCCCAACAGTTGGCCGCCACGCAGGTTGCAGTCAACAAATTGTCCCGAGATGAATCAGTACTGGATTCCCTATCAAGCAACATGGCGGAATTCATCTACGACAAGGTCAATGCGCACACTTTTGATGCATGGTTCTCCCGATACATCGACTTGTTCGACAAAGATGCCAGCAAGCTGGATGACGCGGCAAAAGTCCGACTACTCCTACGGAAATTAGGCCCACCAGACCATGAGCGGTACAACAGCTTCATTCTTCCGAAGCTTGCCCGGGAGTTCACCTTCGAAGAAACTGTGGACAAGTTAAAATCGTTATTTGGAGCAACAATATAAATGTTCCGGAGGCGATACAACTGTTTGCAGACCACCAAGGAGGACTTTGATGACTAATTGGCGTATTCTTGCAAGGTAAACAAGGCATGCGTTGATTTCAAGCTGTCGGAGTTGACGGAGGAACAATTTAAGTGCCTCATCTACGTCTGTGGCCTCAAATCCAAGCAGGAATCAGAAATCCGGATGCGGCTTATCAACAAGCTGAACGAATCTGCGGAGCTCACCCTGCAGCAAGTTGTGGAGCAATGTAACAGCTTGGTCAATCTCAAGCAGGATACAGTGTTGGTGGAAAGCTGCTCTTCGGCGGTCAATGCGGTCGCATTCTCCAAGCGAAAGAAACCAAAACATCGATCGCCTTCGGATAGCAGCAATAACCGCGATCAGCCAAAAACGCCATGCTGGTCCTGCGGCGGGATGCACTTCAATAAAGATTGTCGGTTTCGTGACCATCGGTGCAACAATTGCGGGAGACACGGACACCGTGAAGGGTATTGTGCATGCTTCTCGTCGAAAACAAGCCATACTGCAAGCAATCATCCAGACAAATTTAACAAGAGAAGACATCAACCATCGGCAAAAGCTGTGTCAGTTAGGACCATCGGTAATCGTCGTAAATTTGTCGAACTCCAAATCAACAATGTTCCTCTTCGTCTGCAGTTGGACACAGGATCCGACATCTCCATTATTTCACACCAATCGTGGATTAAAATCGGCCAACCAAAAGCAAAATCAGTAGAGTGCACTGCCAGGACAGCATCCGGAGAGCCACTGCACTTAATGGCTGAATTGGAGTGCAACATTACCTTCAACGGCACCACCAGCGAGGGTAAGTGCTTCATAGCATCTCCTAACGTCAACCTCGACATTTTAGGCATTGACTGGATGGATATATTTGGTTTATGGGATCATCCCTGCAACCAAATAACAATATAAGCCAATCAGCGAATCGTTTCACTTCAAACACAGTGTGCAGAAGTATTTACGAATGAGATGGGACTCTGTAACAAGTCCCCGGTCAAGCTGGTTCTCAAAGGAGATCCGAAACCGGTGTTCAGGCCGAAACGACCGGTGCCATACTCCATGAAGCAAGTAGTAGAAAACGAACTGATCCGTTTACAGATCTTATGTAGATTGAAGAAAGTGGATTTTATCGACCACACGGCACCAATCGTCGAGGTACGAAAACCAAACGGAACCGTTCGTATCTGCGCTGATTATTCTACCGGCCATAACAGTGTTCTCGAGCCAAACCAATATCCGTTGCCATTGCCCGAGGATATTTTTGCAAAGATGGCCAACTGTCGGATTTTTAGTCATGTGGACTTATCCGATGCTTACCTCCAAGTAGAGGTGGATCAATCCTGCCAACCTCTCCTGACCATCAACACCCATAAAGGCCTCTTCCAGTATACACGCTTGTCACCTGGCATCAAGTCTGCCCCGGGTGCTTTCCAACAATTAATGGACACTATGCTAGCCGACCTCGAGTATACCGTTGGTTACTTGGATGACATCCTTGTGGGCGGCCGCAACGAAGAAGAGCATCAGCGAAACTTGCAACGTACCCTCCAGCGTCTCAAAAAGTACGGGTTCACCGTGCGCATCGAGAAGTGCAGCTTTGGAATGCAGCAAGTCAAGCACCTAGGACAAATTTTAGACGGTAGTGGAATTAGGCCAGATCCAGGGAAAATTTCAGCTATCGTTAGTATGCCTCCTCCACACGATGTATCTTCGCTTCGTTCCTACTTAGGTGCCATAAATTATTATGGCAAATATGTCAAAGAGATGCGCACTCTACGACACCCTATGGATCAGCTGTTAAAAGCCGGAGCAAACTTTGAATGGTCACCAGCATGTCAAGCATCGTTCGATCGGTTTCGGGAGATACTCCAGTCGCCGTTACTACTGACCCATTACAATCCAAATTTGGGCATCATTGTTTCGGCGGACGCATCCGCATTTGGGTTGGGAGCCCGAATTGCGCATCAATTTCCGGACGGGACGGTTAAAGCTGTATACCACGTATCCCGTAGTTTAACGGCAGCTGAATGGAATTATAGTCAAGTGGAAAAGGAAGGCTTGGCTCTTATCTTTGCAGTGACCCGGTTCCATCGAATGCTTTTCGGTCGGAAGTTTATCCTCGAAACTGATCACAAGCCGCTATTGTCTATTTTCGGATCGAAGAAGGGAATTCCAACGTACACGGCAAATCGGCTTCAAAGATGGGCATTGACGTTACTCCTGTATGATTTTGATATTCGTTATATTTCAACGGAAAATTTCGGGTACGCTGATGTTTTGTCCAGATTAATAAACCGTCATATTCGCCCAGATGAGGAGATCGTAATCGCCAATCTCGAAATGGAAAGCTCGATCAGAAAGGTAATTAGCGAATCTGATATATTTCCGCTATCGTTCAAGATGGTGCAAGCGGAAACTAAAACCGATGACACACTTCAACAAGTTATTCGGTTCGTCAACACAAGTTGGCCTTCGAAGAAAAAGGATCTGTCAGATCTCCAAATTCAACAGTATTATCTACGGCGTGATTCGCTCACTATAGTAGACAATTGTTTAATGTACGGGGAACGATTAGTAATTCCACCGAAATTCCGTAAACGAGTACTCAAACAGTTACCCGGGCGTGGAACGAATGCGATCTATTTCAAGACAGTACGTATACTGGCCTCACATCGACGAAGACATCGCTAAACTTGTGCAAACCTGCATCGATTGTTCGATCGTAGCAAAAACCGATCGGAAGACAATTCTCAAATCCTGGCCAGCTCCTGAGAAACCATGGCAGCGTGTACATGTGGACTATGCCGGTCCGCTAGAAGGGTGGTACTACTTAATTCTGGTGGATTCGTTTAGCAAGTAACCAGAGGTAATACGCACCAAGGACATTACCACGGCAGCGACAGTGCGCATGCTTCGAGGAATTTTTGCTAGATTTGGAGCTCCTGAAACACTGGTATCGGATAATGGTACAAAGTTTACCAGCGAAGCTTTCCAATCATACTGTAACAAAAATGCTATTCTCCACCTCAAAACGGCTCCATTTCATCCGCAGTCGAACGGCCTCGCGGAAAGGTTTGTTAATACTTTTAAAAGGTCGCTCAAGAAAATAACGGCAGGAGAAGCATTAGATGAAGCCATCGACATTTTCCTCCAATGTTATCGATCGACACCATGCCGCAGTGCACCGGATGGAAAATCTCCTGCAGAGTTATTAGTAGGTAGGCCTGTCCGAACATCACTAGACTTTTTACGTCCACCTTCGCAATTCTATACGAACAAGCATCCTAAGCAAGAAGACCAATACAACCGAAAGCATGGCACAAAGTCAAGAACTTGCAGTCCGCACGACCTTATCTGGGCTAAAGTATTCCGGAACAACAAATGGACCTGGGAAGCTGGATCAGTTGTGGAGCGTCTAGGAGAAGTAATGTACAACGTGTGGTTGGAAACGAAACAGCAGCTCATCAGATCACATTGTAACCAATTGAGAACACGTCATCAATCCGATGGACCGAAGCATTCGCAAACATCAGAAGACATTGGGGTGCCTCTGGATATTCTGCTGGATGGTTGCGGTCTTAATACAACAACGGATCCGGAGTACCAACAGGAGACTACTGAAGGTGTTCCTCCAGAACATCAGCAGCGCTCTGAATCTCAAAAGCAGCACCATCCCTCAAGTAACATAAGAAAACCACCGATTTCCACTCGTCAGTCTACGAGGATTCGTAGACCACCCGTGAGGTATGAACCTTATCAACTGTTCTAGAAGGGGGGAGGTGTTAGGAGGCTGCCCACTGACTTCGCCACAAGGGTGGCTCATCGACTGACAGGTGTCAGTGCGACAGATGCTAGCGGTGATGTCAGTGGAATGACAGAAAGGAAGAAGGAGAAGATTGTTTGCGATAGCAAGGGACTCGACACGTTTTTATAATTGTAACTTTTGTAATAAAGTATATAAATCGTTGGTGAATCGCGTATTCCTTTTATCATTCAACTATCGCAACATTATGTATCTTATTTATGTATGCCAATCAAAAGATAATGCTTTGCTTCAGCAAATTGACCAGAGCGAATGGATAATTCCAGAGAGACTTTATTGGGGGTGTCCAAAATGTGTACATTTGAGGTTCCAAAATAAGTTGCACTTGCAAGTTTTGGACAAAGAGTATTTTAATTTCAGAAAGTTGCAAATTTCACCGGGATGTCAATAACTGAAGCACATTTCGAATTTCTATAAATATAAATAAATAATTTCTATAAATCATAAATAAGACTTTTATCTTTGAAATGGTGTGATTTCCGCTCGTACCGAACCTTTATTTCAACACCCGGATTTACCCAAACTTTTCGCAAAGATACAAACAAAAGTACACAGACAATAAAGAAAAGTTTCGTAAAATAAATACATTTTATTTGCTCTACATTTTATATAAATAAAGTCTATACAAAATATTTGAAAGGTCAAGGCAAAAATATAAAAAAAAATTATATTACGTCGTTAGTGTACAGTATATTTTTATTACAAAACATAATATAAAATATTCCCCTAATTAAATAAAGTTATCAACAAATTTCTGCTCGTGTTTTTTGGCAAAACTTTAAATCAAAATTCGAAATTTCTAAAACAATTTGCTACACAGTTTGTATGTTTAAAACACGTAAAAAGAGAGCACTTAGCCTGTACATTCAACAATCGCTAGCAAAATCCCGGATTCGTATGCTCAATAACGCATCGTTTACAGTATTTCTTGACCGCTCTGTATCCTTCGACGGATATTTGGCAATCCTGGATGTTCAGCTGCTGCAGACCCCGGCAGTAGTACGCAATGCACTGGATACCTCGATCGGTTATCATATCACAATTTCGTAAGCTAAGTTTCTTCAAATTGGGACAGCTCTCGGCCAAGGCCCTAAGTCCAGCGTCGCTGACGTCACACTTCCCAATATCCAGGGCTCGCAGCCGTGGACATGACCGGGCAAGCACGTTAATCGAATCGTCACTAACCGCTTCGCAACCTCGGGCGTTCAAATAGCGCATCTTGTAGCACCGTCGGGCTATGACCTTCAGTCCTGCGTCGGAAACTTGGTCGCATTTAGCGACCGAAAGATACCGTAGTGTAGCACCAAGCTTAGCGAGCTCGTACAGTCCAAAATCGGTGATGTTCGTACAGTCCGAAACGCTCAGCTCTCGAAGAGCTATGCAAAAGTTTGGGATGAATTTGAGACCAGCATCTGAGAAAAAAAAAACAATTTCATGTATCAACTGTTTTTAAATGATTAATGTATCACACCGTGTTACCTGTTATCTGGATACAGCGCCGTAAGTAAAGGTAGACTAATAGCGGACAGTTTCGGGCGATTATTTTAAGCCCAGAGTCCGAAATCGAAGCGCAATCAGTGAGGTCCAGATATTGCAGCAGTAATCGCCGAGGTGGCTCTAAACCTGGATTCACATTGATGCACGTGATTTGGGCACATCCTGAAATGAAAGAATTTCATGTTGATTAGTAGCGTTTAATCTTTGATGCAGAACGTTAGTGAAAATACCAAAAATTATGGTAAATATACTTAACATTTTATATTCAATCTATAATTGAGACAACAACGTCGGGTATATGGGACGAAGTCGACGGAACGATTGGTTCGACGAAGAGTGCAGACAGATTCTGGAGGAGAAGGACGCAGCGCGGGCGGTCGCGCTGCAGTAAGGTACCCGGCAGAACGTGTAACGTTATAGACGGAAGCGGAGACAGCAGACCCGCCTTTTTCAGGAGAAGAAACGCCGCCTGGAAGAAGCGGAGTGCGAGGAGATGGAACAGCTGTGCCGTTCTCAAGAAACACACAAGTTCTACCAGAAGCTCAACGCATCCCGCAAAGGCTTCGTGCCGCTAGCCGAAATGTGCAGGGATAAGGATGGGGGCATCTTGACGGACGAACGTGTGGTGATTGGAAGGTGGAAGCAGCACTACGAGGAACATTTGAATGGCGCTGAGAGTACAGGCAGTGAAAGTCAAGGCAGCGGAAGAGATGACTACGTCAGTCCAGCGGACGATGGAAGCCAACCAGCCCCCTGCACAAATTGATAGTCAGAATCTGGGAAACTGAACAGCTACCGGAGGAGTGGAAGGAAGGGGTTATATGCCCCATCTACAAGAAAGGCGACAAGCTGGAGTGTGAGAACTTTCGAGCGATCACCATCCTTAATACCGCCTACAAAGTGATATCCCAGATCATCTTCCGTCGTCTGTCACCATTAGTGAATGAGTTCGTGGGAAGTTATCAAGCCGGCTTCGTTGACGGTCGCTCGACAACGGACCAGATCTTTACTGTACGGCAAATCCTTCAAAAATGCCGTGAATACCAGGTCTCAACGCATCATCTGTTCGTTGATTTCAAGGCGGCATACGACAGTATAGACCGCGTAGAGCTATGGAAAATTATGGGCGAGAACAGCTTCCCTGGGAAGCTTACCAGACTGATCAAAGCAACGGTGGATGGTGTGCAAAAATGTGTGAAGATTTCGGGCGAACACTCCAGTTCGTTTGAATCGCGCCGGGGACTAAGACAAGGTGATGGATTTTCGTGTCTGTTGTTCAACATTGCGCTAGAAGGTGTCATGCGGAGAGCCGGGTGTAACAGACAGGGTACGATTTTCAACAGATCCAGTCAATTAATTTGTTTCGCGGATGACATGGACATTGTCGGCCGAATATTTGCAAAGGTGGCAGAACTGTAGACCCGCCTGAAACGTGAAGCACCAAAAGTTGGACTGGTGGTGAATGCCTCAAAGACAAAGTACATGCTTGTGGGCGGAACAGAGCGCGACAGGGCCCGCCTGGGAAGCAGTGTTACGATAGACGGGGATACCTTCGAGGTGGTCAAGGAATTCGTGTACCTCGCATCCTTGCTAACGGCTGATAACAATGTCAGTCGTGAAATAGAAAGGCGCATCATCTGTGGAAGTCGGGCCTACTACGGGCTCCAGAAGAAACTGCGGTCAAAAAAAGATTAGCCACCGCACCAAATGTGTCATGTACAAGACGTTAATAAGACCTGTTGTCCTCTACGGACATGAAACATGGACAATGCTCGAGGAGGACTTGTAAGCACTCGGAGTATTCGAGAGACGGGTGCTTAGGACCATCTTTGGCGGTGTGCAAGAAGACGGTGTGTGGCGGCGAAGAATGAACCATGAGCTCGCCCAGCTCTACGGCGAACCCAGTATCCAGAAGGTAGCTAAAGCCGGAAGGGTACGATGGGCAGGGCATGTTGCAAGAATGCCGGACAGCAACCCTGCAAAGATGGTGTTCGCTTCCGATCCGGCAGGTACGAGACGACGTGGAGCGCAGCGAGCGAGATGGGCAGATCAGGTGCAGAACGACTTGGCGAGCCTGGGGCGTATTCGAGGATGGAGAGATGTGGCCTCGAACCGTGTATTGTGGCGTCAAATAGTTGATTCAGTGTTATCTGTTTAGATGTAGACTAAATAAATGAAATGAAATGAAGTGAGACACCAGTAGCATTATAAAATTCAAACATAATATTACCAGAGGAATTTTGAGAATGTCTGAACGATTTCATGATTTCATTTCATTACATTGTTTTCTTCAAAAGGGAAAGTGTAGCATATAGTATATCATAGTTAGGCCAGGGACAAGATATCTGATTGCCATGAAATTTTCAGAGAAGGGTCATCATGTCTATTTTTTGGTACATGAATTGATTGATGGGCCAAACACAATTGGTACGTTTGCGTGCGTTTTGACAGTTTTTCCATGGGAAAACTGTCAAAACGCACGCAAACGTATCAATTGTGTTTGACCCATGACTGTAGTATCAATCCGGATGGATTAGTAAATGAATTAATAACGAGTGTACTATCGATATTATTAATTTCTTCTCTTCTTTCTTCTTCTATGGCACTACATTCCAACTGGATCTTGGCCTGCTTTTTCAACTATCCAGCTTTTTACGCTATAAATAAACAAGGGGTGAATCAACTTTGACGTATGCTGTGTACAAACTTATGGCGACGCTTTTGGCGACGACTCAGTAGCCATCGATTTTATTGTTCATCAGCTACTGTCAGACTTTTCAGTTTTGATTTGAAAAAATGACTGGATCTCCAGGACTGGTTAGTTTTTATGTATAAAATGAATAACTAATTTTCTGTTTATTTTAGGGATTAACAAGATCAAGTACCTAGAAAAGTCTGTGAGGATACAAAGTGCCAAGTTTGTTGCGCCAACCATAAGGATTTAGATAAAGAATGTTATATTCAACTACCAGCGTTATCGCTTTGAAGAAAACGATACGTTCTAGAACAATACCTGAATAGTCGTATTGAGAAAAAAAATCGATCGTGGTGTTCAAAGTCCAGCGCTAGAAGATGAACTCAGTAGTTACACAAGTGCTAGTGGTCCACCCATTTTGCGCCAAACAATCTGAAAACTCTTCATGAGACTCCTCTATTGATATTTTCCCAGTCTACCCCATTTTAGATTGATCCATCATATTTTCTATAAATACACTCAAATCAGCACATTTTTTTTAATTGAAGAGAATGCATCGCCCGGAGTGGATGTTCTGAACAGGTTCTCGATCGGGAAAAGACTGGTAGTGTGCCGTCGAGCACTTTATTGTGTAAGAGATCATGAGCTTAGAGAAGTCATATGCTTATAGGGAAAAGAAAGAGAGTAGGGTGACGGCATTCTAAATCCCCTCTAAAACCAATAAAAGAGACACTCATCCGTATCCCAACGAAGGCTCAGAAGAAGCGTTATGATTTAGTGTAGCCCAAACGTGGCGTTTTTTTTAGTTTTAGTACCCATGACTTAGTAAACCACCGACGTAGATACGTTCGGAGTCCCAAATTCAGCTTTTTCAGTGCATTGAATAGAATGATTTAGTTTTAGCTTCTCAAGTTAACCTTGCGTGCTGTACTGTTACCGTATTTCACCCTTATTGATTGCCCTGGCGCTGGTTTTGTTCTCTCAATGGTAATTTCGTCCACAGTATGTAGTCTAACGCTCTTGCCCGTATTTAATAATACGGTTAGCAGTCCGCAGCCCTTGAATTGCCTAAAATGTACAAATTATGTATTACAAACCTGGTAAAAACCAGAAACACAACAATAGTAAATGAAAACATTTGGTTTTGTGACGTTTCCATGGACTTATCAATATTTTTCTAACATGCCTAAGCATACTTTGATTAAATTATAAAGATTATGGTTGGACACGGGAAATGTCAAAAGGGGTGATTCAAAATTTATAGCATGGCTTGGGTGAAAAGCTTGATTAGCATTTCCCCAGTTATTAATTGAAAGCTTGTCTATGCTCGCCATTGCATGAGTATTTATCTTGTATGGCAAGTTTCCAACTCGAAAACATCCTAGCCCGGACCGAGAATCGAACTTGCCATGTCCGGATTGGCAATCCTACGCCATTGCTCGCAAGGCTAACTGGAGATTTACTATTATTTTTTCTCGATAAACGATACTGCGGTCAAAAAAGATTCGCCACCGCACCAAATGTGTCATGTACAAGACGTTAATAAGACCTGTTGTCCTCTACGGACATGAAACATGGACAATGCTCGAGGAGGACTTGTAAGCACTCGGAGTATTCGAGAGACGGGTGCTTAGGACCATCTTTGGCGGTGTGCAAGAAGACGGTGTGTGGCGGCGAAGAATGAACCATGAGCTCGCCCAGCTCTACGGCGAACCCAGTATCCAGAAGGTAGCTAAAGCCGGAAGGGTACGATGGGCAGGGCATGTTGCAAGAATGCCGGACAGCAACCCTGCAAAGATGGTGTTCGCTTCCGATCCGGCAGGTACGAGACGACGTGGAGCGCAGCGAGCGAGATGGGCAGACCAGGTGCAGAACGACTTGGCGAGCGTGGGGCGTATTCGAGGATGGAGAGATGTGGCCTCGAACCGTGTATTGTGGCGTCAAATAGTTGATTCAGTGTTATCTGTTTAGATGTAGACTAAATAAATGAAATGAAATGAAGTGAGACACCAGTAGCATTATAAAATTCAAACATAATATTACCAGAGGAATTTTGAGAATGTCTGAACGATTTCATGATTTCATTTCATTACATTGTTTTCTTCAAAAGGGAAAGTGTAGCATATAGTATATCATAGTTAGGCAAGGGACAAGATATCTGATTGCCATGAAATTTTCAGAGAAGGGTCATCATGTCTATTTTTTGGTACATGAATTGATTGACTGTAGTGTCAATCCGGATGGATTAGTAAATGAATTAATAACGAGTGTACTATCGATACTATTGATTAGCATTTCCCCAGTTATTAATTGAAAGCTTGTCTATGCTCGCCATTGCATGAGTATTTATCTTGTATGGCAAGTTTCCAACTCGAAAACATCCTAGCCCGGACCGAGAATCGAACTTGCCATGTCCGGATTGGCAATCCTACGCCATTGCTCGCAAGGCTAACTGGAGATTTACTATTATTTTTTCTCGATAAACGATAAACAAAACTATTTGGAATTGATGTTTGTGTTTGGTAAACATAGAAGGAATTCAGAAAAATGTTGTCTTGGTTTGTTCACATGAGAGTATTACAAGTAAGATACTCACCTGTTATATCCAGATGTTGTAAATTTGTACATTTCGTTACCAAGTCAAACAGCGCCTGATTTGTAACGGCCACACTATTTTGGACTTGCAAATGCGTAATTTCCGGACACCGCCTCGATAGTAGCTGAAACCCTTTGTCTGTTAACCGACAACCATCGCTTAGCAGCACACGTTCCACTCCGGGGCAAGCTCCGTTCCGTGTTTGACCACATAACCGTCGAAGGATGGTCTTGATTGCTCTATCACCGCTATTGTTTTCGCCTATATTAAACAGAAAGCTTGAGTAAATCACATTTAAAGCTATGGATAGTGGAAACCATACCTTTGATTTTAATGATTTTCCAAAGGTTTGGGCTCCAAATGACCGATTCAAAGCGCTTGCATACTCGAGCGATATTGCATAGTTCGCTGCTGTCTAGCCAGTCGAAAATTTTCACCATTAGCTCATCGGAAATCCGATCGAACAGGGGTCCTGCGCGATACATAGTACCTTTACTCCCATTCAGTATATCTCCGTTACCGAGATGGCTGTTGCTCATCTGACCGCAACCGTTGGCGCCGTTTGTTGTTGAGGTGCTACTGCTACTGGGAGCCGCTGTATTCCATGTAGCCGGTATCGAGGACTGCTGCTGACCGGATGGCGAAGGCGATACCAATGTGTGGTAGCCTTGATCCATACTGGGGGAAAAACGTCCGTATCGGCTCAGGCCATCCGTGAAGTGTTGCGATTTGGTGAGATGCATTCTGGTGGGGAATTATGGAAATCATGAAAACAAATTGAAACAGGTGAAAATCATACGTGGAGATTGATGAATGACGTCATACATGTTATTTTAGAGGAAGTATATACAGTAAATAAATGTTTGCAGGGACTAAATCCAGAGCCTGAAACGTGAAACAACAAAAGTTGGACTGGTGGTGAAAGCATCATAAACAAAACACAAGTTGAGCCTACATAGAATGGACGGGCTCCATAAGAAACTGTGGCCAAAAAAAATATGCACACTCGCACCAAATGTGTCATGTACAAAACGCTTATAAGACCGGTAGTCTTCTTCGGATATAAAACATGGACTATGCTCGAGGAGGACTTGCAAGCCCTTGGAGTATTCGAGAGACTAGTGCTTAGGATCATTTTTGGCGGTGTGTAAGAAGACGGTGTGTGGCGGTGAAGGATGAACCACGAGTTCGCTCAGCTCCACGGCGCCCTAAATTCTTGATACAGTGTTATCTGTTTAGATGTAAGCTAAATACATAACAATAATAAGCCATGTGCCGTGGGAAGGAGGCCGTAAAATGAAGTGAGGTATGCGAAAGTGCCGTAAAAAGACGTTTGATAGTTATACAAAAAATAAAAAAAAACTAATAATCTGATCCTAAAGGAAAGTTATGTGTTTTTTCCAGTCTACTACATACGTAAACTTACCTCCCGTCAACGAAATCTGTCGAGTTTACTTTCATCTGCTGAGCGAGGCGTGAGTTTCTCCCGTGGTATGCCGGCGAGCCTCGTATCCGGTCGAGCAGGTACCGATCGGACCCACTGGTTTCCGGGCTGGACGCTCGCCGCAGCAGGTTTGGTGAACTAGAGTCTAGACAGTCATTGTGGCTCGAAGAGGCCTTCGAGGAGGAGTTGTGCGAGTTGAGAGTAGTGACCGCAGCCGCAGCGTGACAGAAGTTGTAGATCGCGTCGATGTTCTCATTTTCCAGGTAGTACCGCTCGGTGTTGTTGCTGCTGCTGGACTGGTTTCGGGTGAGACTGGACGGAGTGTTGACGTTCCGTCGGATGGCACCTTGAATGTAGAGAGAATCCATTTTCTCCTCCAGAAAGTAACGATCCGCTTCCGAGAGCGACGTCAGGGATTGACCCTCACGTGGATAGTTCGCATGGTTCCGTTGCATGTCCATGAGGACCGGCGACAGTCTTTGATGGTGCTGGTAGGTGTTGGTTAGAAGTGCATCTATGGGGGTATAAGTTCTTGGTCGCAGCGGTCGATACTCCCCTCGCCTGTTGACGTTCGGCGGTGGCGGTTGATGCAGGAATGGAGTATTCTGATCTATCGATGAAGAGGAGCTCCTAGAGAGCATATTGCTGTTTTCTAAGGTTTTATCACTAGCGCACCCATTTGTGGTAGGATGATTGGCTATCAGACTTGTCTCCGCAGTGTAAATGTCCGAATCGATACCAAGGATCGGTGATTTCCGGGACATTTGGTACGCTTGCGGATCCAGCGGACTGGAGCTCAGTGGGTGGTGGTACTGAAGAGCGTCCATCGAGGGAGTGTTCCGCCCAAGGGACGCTAGCGGACACTCAACCGGTGCACCACGGCGTTGTTGGTGCGACATGTCGGGTAGTTAACTGCTATCTGGAAGAGAAGATTACAAATAAGGATATTAGCTTTCGAACAAGCAAGTCTGTTATTTCAAATTGTTTGTTTAAATCGTCCTCCAAACATACTTGTTATAATACTTAAAACACGAAAATATAGTTTTGTTCGACAATGTACCCTTATTCATTAGTTCCTGTAACTGCACATGCCCATAAGCAACTTCCCAAGTAACCAAAAGTTCCTGTAATAATACGTTTTTTGCTTAATCAGCTTCACTGAGCTGCTTAACCGAAAAACGTACTCTTAAAGGAACTTTTGGTTAAATGGGGGACACACTTGTGGTATTCGTACCATGGTACAAAAATCTTGAAATGAGTGCCAGACCACTTATTGTCTTCATTAAAGATAGTCTTGAAATTATTTTCTTGTCGCCTTGTGCCATGGTACGAATACCACAAGTGTGTACCCCATATTACCTGGGTTAATTCTCTGACTACTGCTTTTCTCGCATGCAGCCAAGACACCAACATTATATGGCGTTTATATGGTTCGAAGGGGCCCTCTTTAGCCGTGCGGTAAGACGCGCAGCTACAAAGCAAGACCATGCTGAGGGTGGCTGGGTTCGATTCCCGGTGCCGGTCTAGGCAATTTTCGGATTGGAAATTGTCTCGACTTCCCTGGGCATAAAAGTATCATCGTGTTAGCCTCATGATATACGAATGCAAAAATGGTAACTTGGCTTAGAAACCTCGCAGTTGATAACTGTGGAAGTGCTTGATGAACACTAAGCTGCGAGGCGGCTCTGTCCCAGTATGGGGATGTAATACCAATAAGAAGAAGATGGTTCGAAGTACCATTTTCATCGTAACTTTTAAACGCAACGGAACGGTCGATCGTTACCTATCAAATTCAATAGCAATCAACAAGGTTTTTCCCTGTCATATGAAACTTGTTGCGAGAAAATCAGTTAAGGATTATTATATAAAAAGTTGTCCAATGTTTCTCTTAACTTTTGTGCACACACATACAGACAAAAAGACAGACATTTGCTCAGCTCGAGTTGATTGTTGTATAACACTAGGGGTTTCCAAGGCTTCCAAAAAAAGTTCGTTTTCGGAGTGAAATGATAGCCTTTCGGTACAATTATGATGTAGGTACGAGAAAGGCAAAACAGTCATGAAGAGAGTTTACGAATTGCAAATTTTCAAAAACGTTAATCTGTATCGACGAAATGAAAAAAAAATGCTGCCAATTTTGTTTAAAAATAGTTTTTTGTCGTTTTCCTGTAATTCTAATGAATGAAGTTATGTAGGTGATCAAACAAATGATCCCATTCTGAAATTCTGCAGGAGGAAAAAAGTTAAGCAAATTTCTATTTTACAAACTATTTCCAGTATTAATAAATAAAATGTATGTGATCAAAAGTCATGCCTGGTAGCAGCATAGAAGCTATTATTAATCAAATGAACATGAAATATGATGGAAAATAAAACACCATGTTCCCTACATGAATGAGTGACGATGCACATGAAACACTCCATCAACTGCACATTAACCGTGGCAGGGATTGGATAGATCATGCCTGGAAGTCTATCGCGTTTGATGGATTTTTATTCCATCGACTACCGGTGGGCACAGCACAGCACTGCGCCACAGATCTATCCTGCTGATGCGGATGCTGCTGTTGAGATGCATCAACGGTTGTACGAATCTCCACATATTCTAGCCTGGAGTGCAGAAGCTGTTTCGCGATGAATTCCACATTTGATAAATTATGCGTATCAAGGTTAATAAAAAGCATTAATCAATGGCGGTGTTCAAGATTGAAATCAGACGACCGGTAAGCATCGGATTGCGATAAAACGTCAGTCAGGGGCGTCAGTCTTTACATTTGGCATGGAGTTTTTGTCTAGTTGTATGATGTATTTACAGAACTTTAGTTAGTTGCTTAAATAAGTGACAAATAGGCGAAATAAAATAGAGACCTCAGATAGTGTCGGATAAGGCACGGTATTAAGAAGCCGGAGTTGGCGGGATCGATTCTCATTCGGCCGGGGTTCTGCCAAATCGCGCCAAGCGCCATTGAAAAGTTAACAATTTTTCTGTCCACATTTTCATTTAGCATATTCCATTAATCACAAATAGCATCGGATAATGCATTAAAACACATCAGCCACATTTACACCATTTATGCGTCATATTTATGGCTGCTTATAATCTGCAGGACAACGTCTGCAGGGTCGACTAGTCTTCTTCTTCTTCTTCTATATACATAAAAATGAATTTCTGTCTGTCTGAACCTTATAGACTCAGAAACTACTGAACCGATCGCCGTGAAAATTTGTTTGCAGAGGTTTTTAGGACCGGGGAAGGTTCTTAAGACGGTTCGATATCCCTCCCCGCTTTGGAAAGGGGGGCTCCCAAACAAATCAAACATTAATTTCTTCATAACTCGAGAATTAATCAAGCAAATGGAACCAAATCTGGCATGTGGAGGTTTTGGAAGGGAAGATATGTTTCTGTGGTGGTTCAGAACCCTTCCCCCTTCTGGAAAGGGGGGCTCCCATGTAAATAAGACCGAAATTTCTGCTAAATTCGAGAACTAATCAGAGAACAAATCAATTTTAGGCGAAACGAAGTTCGGCAGGTCTGCTAGTATATAATAAAAATGAAATAGTCTCCCGACTAGTAGGTCATATCAAAATTATATCATCTTATGTTATTATGTTGTACTTAATTTTTATAACAAAATTTGTTAGAAACATGGTGCAGGATGTTGTTAAAATATCTGAATTTCTATCAAAAACTACACTACTGGAAACAAAAAACTATCAAATTTTGTTACAATGTTATCAAAAAATAACATTTTTTTGTTAGAAATTTATAACAGAATCAGATACAAAATATATTGTTTCTGTGCAGTTGGAAATTTTACAGGTCGTAATGGGTTTCCAGATTGTGATTAACAATCATATTTTTTTGTATTTGTCTGAACAAGAATATTTTTCGAGAACATGAAATTAACAACAATATACAAATAAGGCAACCTTCTCAAAGTATATCAGCGTTGTGATATCTATGGCTGGGAGACTTTGCTACATCTATTTTAATTGCCTACTGTTGGGCAATTCGGTGTTAAGCATTTTTCAATTGTGATATAATCCTGTTACAACATTTGAAAGATAATGGCTACTGAGAACAAAATTGTATCAAAATAAGTTATAAATATCACAATATGTTAAAATTGCGTTCAATTTTTGTTATGCTCTTCTAGTCGGCTGTGTGTTCGTATCCGCATAACTCGAGAACGGGTGGGTAGAATCATTCCTTCAGCAATTATGTCCATTATCAATTCTGACGGGTTTATAAGACATTTCCTTATGCGAAAATCAAGAGAATGGTTGAGTAAATCTTGAAAAACTTAAATTAAGAATCCTATGAAAATTTTGCATGGGTAGTTCACAACGTGAATTTTTGCCTATTATGCAGGACAACGTCTGCCGGGTAACCGTACCGTAGATAAAACTATAGAAAACAATGATTTAAAAAAATACTCCCTTGCACCTATAGTGGTGCAACTGTACCAATAGTGGCGAGTCACATAAGAAATCAATGGATAGCACCACTATGGGAACCAAATTTTTTTGTGTGTCTTTGTTAGGGAGACTTTCAGTCTGAGGCACAGGAACCAAAATTAATTTTTGCCGCCGCTAAAGGAACAGTGTACCCATTAGTGTTGCAGGCAATATTTGGTAATTGTTGATGTTAAATGGCATCAATTTAATTTCTGTTAGCAAAATTTATTAGTTTATTTATTGGCTAGGATATTAAAGCTGTAAATTTCCCATAGTTATCAATTTTCGAAAAACTTTTTCTTTTGTGGATCTACTAATACCTTCACTATTGGTACCGTTACGCTATGAAATAAATTTGCTTCCATCTTCAAAAATGTAACGTTTTTCGAAAATATGTTTCACTGGGCTCAACGACCCCGTGTAAGCAGGACGATATGCCCTTACCTACTGGACACAAGCGCGGTGAGCTTAGCAGCAGTTGGTTCCAAATTATATGGAAACTATACTGCCGTTCTACGCATAACTGTCCCATGTACATAGGAAATCCCAGCAAACATGGGACAGATATGCGTATGACGGCAGTATAGTTATATATCGAAATGAAAAATAATAAAAAAAAAAAAAAATATATATATATATATATATATATATATATATATATATATATATATATATATATATATATATATATATATATATATATATATATATATATATATATATATATATATATATATCGAAATGTATAATTCAAACCTGTTTCAATAGACTTAAGTTTGTTTTTCAATGTCAAGTACATAAGGGTTTGTAACCTTTTTAATATGGGATAGATAAAATACTAATGAAGGGCTATGAAATGTATTTGGTTACGGCGCGGTGGGGCGTTTTGCCCAGGCACTTTGTTACCGTTTTGCCCAGGCACTCATTGTGAGACTTCGCATGCAGTAGGGTATCCAATCATGGTTTGAACTAGTGAAAAGCGTATCATGGTTTGAACCACTTTGAAATCAGTAGAAATTACCATCTCATAGGCAGGAAATGAGCCTAAAACAGTATGAATGGCATATTTAGGTATACAGGAAGTTATAAAGTTTATTTAAACATTCGTACATTTTGTTTAAGTAATAAAATAAAGCGATTTAAAAACGTCCTGAATTTGCGCTAAATTCCCCCACCAGTGGCATAATTTCAAAAAGCTCGTAAAGGACGCATTTTATGACACAGGAGTGAGATCAATATATCAAAAGAATGATATTTTTATCTGTAATCGATTGACATCATCATACAATTGAGAAACAGTTTTAAATAGTTAAAATAGTAACATTTATACAAGGTAAAAACTGATCATGGTTTGAACTAAATTCGTACCATGGTTTGAACTTGTAAATGCAGTCATGTTCTGCTGCTGTCCGCTAGGAGCGCTGCATGCACCTAGCTGGAGCATTTTGTTTACATTTCCAATATGAAAAATCGCAAATTTCATATCGATAATTTAGACGATTTTCACACGTTTCGAGTTACTAATCTAATGCGAGAAGATGAATAGTAAAACAAATTTGCTTTTCTATAGATTTCCTCAGCGTTTCATGCATGTGATTAGTATTATATTTAGGAGCTGCTGGCTGCTGCAGTAGTTCAAACCATGGTACGATTTTAGTTCAAACCATGAACAGTGTAGTTCAAACCATGGTACGAATCAAAGTTATGTAATTATTAAGTTTTTTCAATGAAACTAAGCATAAATATGTGCATCCAGGATGTCTTTAGAAAGATAATGAACTAAGCTTCCATATAAACTAGAAATCGCAGTTCTAACGTGTCCCTTTAATGAAATAAATCAACTTTGTTTTGACGGCTCATCTGAAACCCGCAATTTGGTTCAAACCATGATTGGATACCCTACCTTCTAAGAATAAAATAGGCCTGCAATTTTGGATTGAAATGCCTATTTTACTCTTCAGAGTGATATTACTAACGCCACCTTGGCTCAATTGAGTTCTCCAATTTAATAGAAGTGATTCCGCTGTATTCCTCTCGAAGAGTTTGTGATGTTTTTGCTGCAACTGGATTACCACCCACTTTTATTTTATACATCCTACACAGTGACACTAGTGTTAGTGGTTCTGGCTTTGGAGAACTTAATTGCGCTGGGGCGAATTAAGTGCGGTAACCCATGCCCGGAGGCGAACACGGAAAAACGAAGAGGAGAACAGAGGAGAAAGAGTAGAGGAGAGGAGAATTGGAAGTTGGAAGGGAATTCGTCCGTAGTGACTGACATGAATTTGTTTACAGCGGTTTGAGTGCAAGAAAAAATAAAGACTTGCCAAACTTTAAATGCTTGCCCACAGCGACCGCCAGTTGGAAGGGTTGACAAACTGAATCGGAACCATTAGGGTTCGGGTATTGTCGGATTCATCGTATTTCAATTAAAACTGCTCAGCTACTCCATCAAGGGTTCTGTTCTGTCGTACACTCCATCAAGAGTTGAAGTGCGCGCCGGTATTTAATCTTTAAATAACTTTTCAAAGCGAGTTACCAAAGTCTAGTGCCGTAGATGTGTTGTAAGAAAAGTAATGATTGTATTCTTTTATTGTATCCAGTATTGTGTCGTAGATCTGAAGAATCTATTGTGAGAAAGTTTAGGAAGAAGGTCTCAAAAGGAGACAAAAGTAATATTGTGTAATTCCATCAAGAAGAAAGGTAAATTGTTAAATTAAAAGAACAAATATGTACTGAATAAATTACCAGTGACGTCACCAGGGTATTAATGCAAGTGATAGGTCCAGCAAGTGGGCCTTTCTTCTGCTATTTTGTTTTGCTTTTTCGTCTCGCAGAGCCCGATACGACGGTGTAAGTGCACTCCAAGGACAGAAGGCTGGTTTCCAGTTGTGCCTGAATTCATTGGATTCTCGACATTCGCAAGCTATCTACAACGTCCACGTGGAGGGCGAGTTAGAGGTGTCCACGGCCTTTTCCCGTGCTTTTGGCGTCCCGCCTTCGACAGCGTGGACCATTGTTGGGAGTTCCTCTTCGAAACCACCAGTACCATTGGCCATCGCCCGGCAATCGCGAACGCTCGTTTGACAATCGCCATCGTCGCCGGAGACGTGTTACCGACCAATCGGAACCAATGTAATTAAACCTACGATATGGAAGTCAAGTGACGATAACTTGTTAGTTTTGAGACAATACTGTAATTAAAGTTCATTTTTGCCTTTCTCGTACAACTAAGTTGTACCGAAAGGCTATCATTTCACTCCGAAAACGAACTTTTTATAGAAGCCTCTGAGACCCATAGTATTATATACCAATCGACTCAGCTCGACGAGCTGAGCACATGTCTGTCTGTCCGTGTGTATGTGTGTGTGTATGTGTGTGCACAAAAGCTATAAAAAACATTAGACAACTTTTCGTATAGTAATCTTCAACCGATTTTATCGCAACAGGTTTCATTCGACAGGAGACAAGGCCTTGTTGATCACTATTGAATTTTATAACGATCGGTCATTGCGTTTAAAAGTTATGAAGAAAATGGTACATCGGACCATATAAGCACCATATAAGGTTTGTGTCTTAACTAAATGCGAGAAAGGCACCACCAACGCTAGGTGGATTAATCTGGGTTTTCTTGTTATATAACACTTATCCCTTGCTACGCCTCTGATAGAAAATTAGTACTCCTCACATCTTCACTAAAAATTATATTTAACATTGTATCTCTACTATAAATAGTAGAATCTATAGATGAGCGAAAGCATGGCTGAGTCGGGTTTTTTGACCGTGCACACGCGCATATGACGTCACAGCCCTTAACATTTCCATTGACATCGTGACATCATGCTCGTTTGGAGACACGTTTGACAGTTCGTTTGGAGACAGAGGATTTATATTCGCTCATCTATATATTCCACTATCTATAATCTCTACGAATTGGAGGAGGAGAGAGTGAGAGAAGAGGAGGAGAGAGGAGAAACGGGAAGAAAAGAGGAGTGGAGTCGGAGTGTCGACTGGAAAAATAAGGGAGAAGGAGTCTGATCGTCAAACCGAGCACTACGGACGAAAAATTCTAAAAAAAACGTGGACGGTAAAATTCCGTGGCGACGGTAAATCACGGTAAAGTGGGTGATAGTGCCCCGGCAGTGGAAAAAGCCGAAGAGTGAGCAGCACCATTTTCGCCAACGTGGACGGTAAATCTTAGCACCATTTTCGATAACGATCCAGCTGTGGAGCAGACATCGTGGACGATTGTCAGAGCCGACATTAGCTAGGGCGGCGAGCTCAGCACCGGTGATCAACGAGTTGAGCTATCGTTGAATAACACGCCGCGAGGGTAGGGTGACGGACGTTTTGCCGGTGAGTGCGACGGTGACGTTCGTGGGCTTGCCCCGCTTGCCGCCGCTCAATATCCTATGAGTTACCACCCCGCCTGCGGGTGCTGGGACGTTCACCAACGGCAGCTCCGAAAGCCAACAATCATCCCTGAATGAACACCCGGTCGCCTAGTCACCATTGACCTTGGCAGCGCCCAGTGCCATCAATGATTCAGCATTGAATGGGTACCAGAAGCCAGAAAGACCACGGAAGTACACTTTTCGGAACGACTGATGATCCGATATGCGAAGCAGATCGTTCGGCAAGTAAAAACATCGTAACTCTCCTCCTCTCTAATGCACGTGCACGGCCGCAACGAATATCTTTTCTACTAATATCGGAGACGAGCCAGCCTCGGGCTGAAAGTCTCTTTAATAAAGACTCACAAAAAAATCTTTTCTACTCTTTGTATTTCTTATGTAAATAAATATGTTTAAGCTTATTTCCTGGTATTGTATAGTTTAATCTTCATACGACCGCCTTGATTTCCCTTTCAATGGTTCTGCCTTCTTTGTATTGTCTACTTCAGTTTCGTTGGGTAAGGTAAGTGTGATCACCCGAAGCAAGCAGTCGCCGACCCTGAGAATCCCAAATTAGGAGGTGAGCTAGTTAGGGGCGTGCGGACGTCCACTGCCCAGGCGTAGGGACGTCACTGGCAGTATCAGACGCTATTGTTAGTACACCATCGTCCATGCCGTTGATCATCGCCATTCAACCATCATCGTAACCCGTGCTGACGGGTGCACCTGAGCCGGCCATCGGTTCGCTGGCCAGTCCCTCGTCCGGTTGGTCCTCCCGTGCTCGTTGGTAACCGCATGCTCCGAACAACAACACGGCAGTGTTTCTCCAATCAACATCATTCGGCCAGCAGAGCAACCCACGGTGCGACAAAAATCGATGCCCGGTGGCTCGAAACAACTGCCATGCAGTGCATCCTCGTAGCCGATATAGAGGTCATGTTCAGAAAACCGCAAGTACCCTACCCCTAGAAGAATAATGACGTCACTAAATCCTTAATCTATATACATAAAAATGAATTTCTGTCTGTCTGAACCTTATAGACTCCGAAACTACTGATCCGATCGGCATAAAAATTTGTATGCAGAGGTTTTTGGGGCCGGGGAAGGTTCGAGACCCCTCCCCCTTTGGAAAGGGGGGCTCCAATACAAATTAATTAATTATTTGTTTCATTAACAGGCTTCATAGAGTCCCAATGATGGTGGTATTAACCTAATTGTGGAATACAGTTATACAACGTTAAAAGCGGTAGAAAAATGAACGAAGAGTAACAAATACAATACAGTTTATCTGAATGTACGCCAACAATAAATCAATTCCTATTTATCATATAAATAGCACGAATTACATATGAGAATCATGACAACAAAATCTAGAACAAAATAAACATTAATCGCGACGTGTGCATGGAAATATTATTCACTAATTTTACAGACAAAACTTTGACTCTCGAATTCTCTAAATTTTATTCCTATTGGCCACGTACAAGGCTTTAACGCTTTTGATTTGTATTTGCTGTTAACTGAAATCTTGAATGATACATACTCTAAGCTTTCCAAAACTCTTCCCTTCGGTATTATCTTCCTGATATTAATCTTAGCTGAATCACGAATTTCAAGACAATCACGAACTAAATTATCAATATCATTAACAGCAGTGTAAGGCTCGATGTTAGACATGAACAATGAAAACATATCCTTCGAATCAGTACGAATCATAGAAGCTACACCACTATCATTCGTATCATCGGTATTGATTTTAGTTCCATCCATAAGAGCTCCTCGGGATGATGCGATGACAGGAGTCGAATGTACCAGGTTGCTCCGTTTTTCGGTCCGTTCTCGCAAGGGTGTTACCGTGGCCGTGGTGCCTAATGTTAACAAAATCTCCTCTACTTTAGCCTTCAATTCCGAAACATCAGATTGAATGGATTCGGTAATGGTCGGTTGACTGTTTGTTGAAATATTATACAAGGCATCGCGTGTAGTTCGAAAATCCAGTAGGCAATCGTCGCACATCCATATAACGTTATTTGTTGACAATGCACATATCGACGATTCCGACAGTCCCACACAAGCGGCATGGTACCGCTTTGCACATTTGCCTTCACACATAGTGAATCTATCACTTTTGCGATCGATGGTATGAGAACAACTGTTGCACTGCATTGTTCAGGTACGTCGCTCAACAGAAGAATGGCCGTCGAATATTGATTTTTGCCCAAAAAGTCACGGGTTTTGTATAAAACTTTCGTTTTTAAACGTTAGAAACTATATTCTTCAACTTCACAAAGGTTTTTGAAGAAATATTTCGAGCCTGTTTCAATTTTTGGTCGTTGTTTTCACGCGAGAAAATTGAAATACGCGACAGCACGGAAGAGGCAAAACATTCGTATCGGCACAACAACACTGGGCAAATGAAACACAAATTTCTTCACAGCTCAAGAATTAATCAGATAATAAATCAATTTTAGGCGAAACAAAGTTCGTCGGGTCTGCTAGTTTGTAATAAATTAGCATGCTAAGATGAACGTACTGTGTACCGAGTACAATTAATTGAGAGCTAAGTCTTGGATAAGTCTCGTTCACTATTTTGTTTGTTTTCCACCTCGTTACGGACTCACAAGGGAGTCACCAACACTCGCTTGTTGGGATCGAGGGAGAACTGATCGCTTGATAAGCTTTTGAGTATCTAGATACGACACAGTTTGCCGATCGTCCCATCATAGCACGCCGGTGGGCAAGTGTCGCGATACACACGTGCGTGTACAACTCCTGCTGTAGGTAAGTTCGGTTTTGCGTGTGTAGTGGCAAGGTAAGGTAAACGACCCTGTATTTGTCTCCCCATCCTAGCTTCGGTGTAGCTAGCGGTTAACACGTACGAGCCACATCCGTGTCGTATCACCGGATTAAGCCACCAAGCTACCATATCGCTGGTCGTAGGTTGCCCCAAAACCGATACCGTCGTAATTTCGATTCTCTATTCGTGTCCAACCGACGTGTCCAACGCTACTTCACGGACGCCGTGTCACCTACAAAGCAGAAAGTGTGACGTATCTATGAATTGAGCTGCCATCGTGGTTTCCGAAGGTCACTGGACCACAAGGCTTGGATCCTGTGTTGAGTGGCCCAAAAGGTGCTGAAACCCTACCGTGTTCAACCTGGTGCTGCAGCACGCTTCCTCCTCGTTCGCCCCAGAGTCCGGTGAACCAACCGAAACAAAACCGTCGAATGTGGTCAGTCATGAGGCCGAACTTCAATGCTCCTCTGCACCAGGCAGAGAGCCGTTGTTAGCGAACGTAAATCACCGGTAAGGTATGTTTCGAAGTAAAAGCTCCAATCGCATGCGCTCGCCAATGGGCCCCACCTCTTCAATCGGCCGTTTGACTAACCCTGACCAATAACCCCATCGAAAAATGAAATTAAAAAAAAAGGAAATTAATTAAACATGCATGCATTGAAACAATTGTTTACAATAGTTGTAGGAAATCTTAGAGAGTTAACTGATCGATTCATACCAAAATCTCCAGAATCATTCGAAAAACGGCTCAGTTATTGGCTCTTACTTCCTGCCCCCTTTCGCGACGGTCCCTAATTTGAAACTTTGGAATGACCCCCCTATCTTACCGAAAGACGTAATTCTACGTCAAAAAAATCAGTTGAAGTTAGATAGCGAATGTGAACATGTGTTGATACACTAATACACCACTTATGTACATGTATGTGTGCAAATCTCACTCATTTTCAAGGTATTAAACAAGATTAGTTTTACAAAATTAGGCTTCCATAAGGCAAAATATATGTTATTATTGAACGCTTTTGAGTTTCGTTCAGATCAATGACTGATTGAGTTAGTTCTGGATTAATTAATGCTAGTGTCCCAGTTCGTTCATGTTTGATTATGTAGGCATAATGATTAAACAAGTTGCGTATTCGTTGTGTTTTTCATGTTTTTAAAACTCCTCTATTTTATCGATAGGGATAGAAAAACATTTTTTTCCAAATCGAGAGTGAACAACATTCAGTAATCAGTTGATTAAAAATCATCAGCGAGTAAGGGGGCACATTATTTACGCAAGGGATTGGGCCGGGCACTTAGCCAGAATGTCGCACAATAACCTGGTGAAAATGGTTCTTGATAGTCATGACAACATCCGAGCACAAGAAGGCGAGGTGCGCAGCAAACAATGTCCTAGATAGGTAGATCAGGTGAAAGACGATTTGCCGACTCTCTATAGATTGCGTGGCTGACGACGCGTCACACAGTATGGGTCAAGGGGAACCTAGTGGCACAGGTTGCTCCGGCCTTAGTTTAAATAAATAATAATAATATTCGGGATGTCATTATACAATGAGAAGATTACATGTTATAGTTATTATCCTATTTTGGATAGAGTAGAGAGAACAATACTTCTCATCGACGCAGAAAATCATTTAGAATGTGAATAGCTTTGGGTAATCGCAGCATACTGGTGTATATATGTACTTTTTCATCGTCACTTTTCATAGTTCAGCGCTCACTGATGGATTCAAGCAATTGCACTTATGTACCTGCTATCATGTGCGGACAATTTTCCATGTAAAATTGAAAAATGATGCCTTAATGCCATGATGACTGAGAAATGACTGGTTTACCCTTAATTTGATAAGAGTGCCCAAATAATTTGGGTTATGTAACGCTACTGGTATAAAATACTCCTTCTTGATCAATGATAATTGTCAGCCTAACGGTCTAACAGCTCAGCTTGAAAACTATACGATCAAATTTATACTGGATCACCTGATGCCGTACACAAATTAACAGAGTTAACCAACAGTTACTATTCGTTTCTTCATGATTCTAAAGGCGTCTAACTATTATCGTGTTCATAGGTTTGTCTCACTTTCCGGAGATTAATAGTCGTTAAACTGGCTTCATTTGAGATTCGCACATCAAGGCTTACTGTACGGGCATCATCAAGCTAATCTTGTAGAAGACGTAGTACGTCAGCCAGCATGGATATAAAAGCACTAATTAAATTCAAATTATCCGCAGTTGGACCGAGGATCAGGTGAAGGTGATACCGCATATCAATGCCACTTGTGCCAGTTGTGAGTTTGTCCGAATCCATATAAACCCCCCGGGAGTGTAATCTATCTGGTACCAGTAGGAAGCAGACAATCAACGGCGATTTGCGTGCCTTTACAAATGATTACAAATTATGTTTCGGATGAGCTCTTGATGGGTTAATGTGCACATATATGGGTGAAAACTTTCTCAGTCATATTGAGAGTTGTTTATTGCAGGGCCGGTCACAGTTGAACCTTGGATGCAAGGGTCAGCGAGCCAACAAAATCGTTTTGATTTCATCCAAAGGCTTAAGTAGATGAGATTATTACAAACCATTTGAGGATGTGGTTTAATCTGATCAGATAGATAGAAATGCGGGGTCCTCCTTAGTCTAGCGGTAAGATGCGCGGCTACAAAGAAAGACCATGCTGAGGGTGGCTGGGTTCGATTCCCGGTGCCGGTCTAGGCAATTTTCGGTTTGGAAATTGACTTGACTACCCTGGGCATAAAGTATCATCATTTTAGCCTAATGATATACGAATGCAAAAATGGTAATTGGTGGAAGCGCTTAGACAACACGCGAGGCGGCAATGTTCCCGTGGGGGATGTAATGCAAGAAGAAGAAAGAAGAAGATAGAAATTCAAATGTTTACCAACTAATATGCATATAGATCTAATGTATAACCATTTCTATTAATATAAATCCATCGAATCGCATAGATCCGACCCTGATATTATGTCAACGTATATCTAACTTGTTGTGAAATATACGGTTGCAAAATTTAATGAGAAAATCAATTACGGAGTCTGCCACTTTGCTGTGAAAAACAAGTACTACGATGTGCTTCCCTTGATACAATTCGGTACGGTGATGTTCTAAATTATGAGTGAAGTAATGGACTTCCCTCTGTAGAGCTGAATCAGAGAAAAATTCGCTGAAACTTTAAGTATTAATCTGATAATGTTTATAAATGGCTGAGGATATACAAATTACATTGCCATTTAGATTTCATTTTGCGGCAAGCATATTACAGAGCGAATTGCCTTCTCACGGTAGTAAATCAAGCATCAAGCTTCGATCGCTCATAAGAAGTAGCGAAATTGTTACCCTTGTTACACGTCGGTCCCAGCTGCCATCAGCCACAGGACGTGGCTTTCGTGTTTCGTGTGACGGGATCGGCGATCGAGAGGTAGCTGGGCCTCCGTTTGGAACGCATCCATCAACTACCGACAATTGTTTTCCAAGATCTGATTTTGAACATCAGATAATACATTATAAAAAGTGTATTTACTGCTACGCGCTCGGGGATACAGGGACTTGGGAGGGAAAAGCTGAGCTCAGTCGTGGATGCGGAGAAAGATTTCCATTATCGTCCCGCAGAACGAAGAAAACCCCTGAGGGATACATATGCAAGTTAATAACTCCAACATTCCATCCAAGGGTAACTGATGGATCGAGACGGTTGGGTTGCATCGAAGATGGTATGCTCGATACAGATAAGTTGTTCAATAAAACACTAACCACTGACGGCAGCGGAGCACAGCTGTTGCAGACGTGGCAACTAATAGATGAAGTCAAAACATTTATTCACATTTAATGAAATATTTCGGTTTTGGAGTACCTTTCAATTCGATTCATTTTGATGTATACAACAAACCAGATTAATCGACCCAGAGAGATGATAGTAGGAGAGACTGAGAAGACTTGATCCCTCTTTCTTATTACAAATACCTATATACTCTGCGAAACATAGAATTTATGCTTGTCATAAAACGAGTTAGTGGAATAGTACTAACTCGTTTTATGACAGGTGAAGATATTCCACTAAAGGAGTTTTATATTTCTCATGTTTGCTGTAATCTGGAAAAACATTGATATTTTTTTTATTATTTTGTAAATATTTCCTTCGTAAATGAAATCATGGCTCTTTTCACTTTTGTTTAGAACGAGTATTGCAACATGTTGAACGTGTAAGGTTGTAATTCTTGACTATTTGATAATTTTAAATTTGTTTTAAAATCTTTTTTGTTGAGCTTTTTGATTTATCAAACTGGGGAGACTTTGATCATCAATCGTTTCGATCATCATTATCTATTAAAATGATATTGAAAACCTAGAATAATCCACCTAGCGGTGATGGTGCCATTCTCGTGTATTATAAAACAAGAAAACACATAAGAGTAACAAGAAAAGCACGTAAAGCCTGTCCACGTTAAATTTCGGACACTGAGAAAATGTCCAACTGATTTGTAGCCATTTTATCTCTTTGGACAAGAAGGAAAACCCGCTGGAAGAATAACATAAAGCGGAGAGATTCAACTGTCGTGTAAATTGATCTTCTTAGTGGTTTGTGAAAATTTTAAAAAATCGCATGGGATGATGGATGTCCGAAATTTAACGTGGACAGGCTTTAAGAGATGTCAAAATTGCACTTTAGGAAGATAGATTCAGTGATTTCCATCAATTCACATTTATTTGCGTTCATTTGAATACATTGCAGCAGTTTTTGAAAAAAAAAATAGCTTTTGACATTTTTTATCCAAGGAGGGACCCTTGGGAAACATGGGGAAAAACAATGTTTTGCCTTTCTCGTATACTTAGTATACGTAAAGGCTATATGATCACTCCAAAACCAAACTTTTGATAGAAGGCTCGGAGACCCATAGTGTTTATATACCAATCGACACCAATGTCATTTATTTTATACAGGTCCGGTTGAGCGTGCCTTTTGTTCGTATTAGTAGCCCAAAAAGTGTAAACATTTCTGATCAGCTGATTGCTGACGTCAAACTCACACCAAATTTCATTCATGAGGTGTGAGATTGACGTCACCGTTCTTTTGTTCCCGGCACCCGAGCCACCGCCGTCGTCGTGCGAAACGAACACTGTTACTGATTCCGACATTTAACGAACACGTTTGTGCTGTCTCGCCCGAACCTGTATAAAATCCATAACATTGGATCGACACAACTCGACGAATTGAGGTGATGTCTGTTTGTGTGTATGTATGTATTTTTTTTTCTTCCTAAACAATGGAGGGGGAATCTGCTCAACAGACATCCTGGGTTGACCAGGAAGTGCGGGGTTAGGGATCACCGAGGGAGGCAGGACTACATTCCCGACCCGCTAAACCGTTTCCATTGCCGCCAAGCCCATAGTCCCTTCGGTACAACCAGAAAGTAATGCTTCAAAGGGGGGCCAGTGCACAACGCACCCTCGAGGTTAGCTGCGTGTCCTTGCAGCACCGAACATCGTAACTCGCTTTTCTAGAAGAACACCATGGTATCGTGCCAGCGCGTTGCCCTATGTCCTCGGAAGGTGGGAAGGGTCGACTTCGCGCCTGCTTCCCTCTGCACGACTGGTATCAAGAATGATGATGCCGCGTGCACCCCAAATTGACCTTTCTGCGATAGGGCCTATTCGCCAGCACACAGAGGGACTTGCCGACGCAAGGCCTACGCCTGCCCCAGCCTTGACGAGGACCCCTTTCCGTCCTCGGGCTCGGAACCCGACGGGTTGACCGACGCCGCGAAAGCGACGATACCATGTTGTTCTTCGCGCGGCCACTTGTTCGATAAAAGGATCGAGTTCGACCACAGAGCATGACCACCGGTATGACCCATGAAGCCGACTCCGATCCCTTGGACCACCTCTTATTTGCGCCTGAAATAGCCATCCTTGAGTCCACGCGCCACCTTCTGTGTAGCTCCGAGACGATTTGGGCGATAGCCGATAAAACGGCGTTCCAGCCAACTTCCGGGTGTCCGGGTTTGTAAACACTTGGGCGATGCCGAGCAAGCCAGCTGCGTTACCTGCACTTTGATTTTGCAGCACGCTTAAACGCCGGGCACATCGAACCCCCCATGCTTGCTGTTCACAGCTTTGATGGAACAAATCAAACAATTGGGAGGGTTCGTGCAGCATTGTGCCTTATGTCCCTCCAATCCGCAGCGTCGGCAGAGATTGCTTCTATCAGGGCCTTTGCAGTCCCATTGCTTGTGCCCCGGTTCCAGGCACTTGAAGCAAACTTCGGGTTGCTCGTATATGCCCACAGGGCATACCGACCATCCCACCTTGACGCTCCCTAACTTGACTACCTTGGAGGCGTTCGCTGCAGATAGCCGAACCAATGCTACCTGCGTCCCTGCCGGACCTTTCCGTAGCCGAACGGCTGCGGTGGGCGTCTCCACTTCACACTGTCGCCGCAGTGCCGTGACGAGCTCTTCGACTTCGGTGATCTCGTCCAGGTCTTTAACCCTTAGATTCACCTCCGTCGTGAGTGCCCTCACCTTGACCGTCTCGCCTAGGACCTCCTCCGCCAACTTCTTGTAGGCGGCGCACCTTTGCGGGACGCCCCGCTTAAGCTCGAGTATCATCTCGCCCATCCGGGTACGTCTTATTCGACGTACGTCGGCGCCGAGTTCACCGAGCTTGACGTCACTCCTCATCGCCTTCAAAACATCCGAGTACTTAGCCTCGTCCGTCGTGATGACTAGGGCATCGCCCCTGGAGCGATTGGCGCCTACCCTAGACTTCTTGCTACCCTCATTCGCCTGGGCCTTCTTTTCGGCCCTTGACGTCTTCGGTTTCCTCTTGTTCTTGACCAGGGTCCAGGAGGCGTTACCCCCTCTATTTCCCTGGTCTGGTGCGGCTGAAAACTTTCAGCCTGCCGTAACCCCTTATCACCGTCTTTCCTGAGTGGACGGACCTTTCCAGGTCCTTCCTCCCCCGGTTTTGGAGGTACCTGACCGGGGTTCAGCTTCCCAGCCCCACTACCCTTGTTCGGGGTAGTAACCCTTCGCGTTTTGGAGCGGCCCCCAGGGAGCTCATCCCCTGGAGACTGTCTCCCCCGTTTTTGTGTCTGCTCCGTTGGAGCAGTCACCCCTGACGTACCCGCAAATACTTGTCTGGGTAGACTTTGTTACCACCGTATTCGCTGGCACGCCTTCGGTCGATTCGACCTTGCCCGAGTCCGCGAATCCTTGGGCCTCAGTCTGGGTAGACCTCGACTCCACCGATTTCACGGGTTTACACTTGGCCGTCCCGACCGCCCTCTCCAGCTTGGCGTCCAGCATCGACTTTCGAAGTTTCTGCAAGCTCCTCTTGAGGTCCTTGCTGATATTATGCTTCGATGACGCAAAGTCGATGATGGCGTTCAGCTGTTCCGTCGCCACCTTGAAGGCCGAAAGCCCATCGCGTTTGCGGTTCATCGCCTCCACAAGCCATGGGCCGTCAATAGCCGAGAGGAAGGTTGAGTGACCCACGCTGGCGCTGCGCACTGAGCTGCCGACTATTGCCTCTGGCCTCCTAGGCGGAGACCTGAACAACCCACCTCTTGCGAAGGGGTTGTCGCCTACACTACTACCACTAATTGAAGAATTGACTTGTTTTTCCATTTTGGTACCACGAGTTGCTCGGGAAAAGAGGTCCACCACGCCAGAGCCCAGCATGACGCGATAAGGGACAATTACTGTGGAGGGTGCCCAGGTTTATGTATGTATTTGTGTGTGTATGTGTACAACATTTTGTAGACACACGCTTTGGAACTTAGCATTGGCCAAGTTCCATTCGATGGGAAATCCTGTCCCATTATTTGATATTGAAAATTGGCCAGATTGGACTATGAGAAGTTATGGCCAAAATACTATTTCCTATGCGCAAAACACGCTAAAAAACACTCACTCATATTTTTTAGTATTTTTTCCGATTTGTCGGTAACACGTTGGGCTATTGTCCTCAATGGATGACGCCGCCGCCTGGTATGCTCCTGTGGGGATTCGTTCGTGGACAGTCGTGTCACCGGAGGCGCAGTCGCTCATGCGGGATGCCTTATCCGAAAGTCGTCGCCAAGATACCGTCCAAATGACCTTGCTTCTGCCTGTGATCCGCCACTTCGTGTACCGTCGCTACGATGCTGAGGAGTCGGCCGCCGGGCCGGTTTGGTAGAGCGTCGGCCGCCAGGCCGGAATTGTTCTTGAAGGATGTCGCCGCCACGTTCGAGTCCGGAACTCTCACCTTTCACAGAACCGGAGTTCTTCACCGGTTATTCCGGGACACTCGCTAGATATGGTGGTGATTTGAGGTCCAATTACGATCGTCACTATCTGTAGACGCTTGACATTACTTTTACTGAACTTTAAAAAACTTTTCCTGATAACTTTTGTGGACGTGTTGTTCTTAACGTGGTTGCTCAGAATCTGCCAAGTAGGATAGAGCTAGACCATCTCGGAACCGGGGAAAAGGATTTTTCTTCGGAACCAGTGGAAAACGGTCTCGCCCAAATACAACGGTTACCAAGCTCAGACAGCTAGAATGATGTTTTGTAGAAGTGTAGTGTTGTTGTATGACTGTGGATATAAATTCTGTGTTGTGTTTTGTCTATTATTTCAATTTGACCGTTGTGTCGTCCTCCTATCTAGCTTTAAGTAATTTTGCATGATTATTATTTAAGTGCATGATTTAGTTTATAAAAAATATTTATTAATATAATTTTCAATAGGGTAATTTATGGTTTCGGACTGTCCCTACTAGCTAGCTAAATTTCCAACGTATCATACCGGATTTTCCTCATAATTATTATTTGTGGTTGGAATTTCTTGAGAGGAGAGTGAACATTGCTAAACGACTGGTTACATTTGGCATATTGTAGTTTCAGCTTAAAACCGAAATGAGCTCTTGCGACAATCGATTTCTTCCATTTCGTTGGGTAGCAACTGCGTCGCGACTAGTAAAACCTTTTAAAAATAGATTGCGAGAATTCATCAGTAGCCTTCTGAGCTGTGAAGTAGGATGGAGGTCCTTCGTAGCTTGGTAGGAAAAGCACCTGTCTAGCGTACTGGTTTCGTGGGATCAAACCCCACCACCAATACATTTTTCGAATTTAATCTTTCACATGTTGTGCAATTGCACAAATAGAGTTTCAGACATTGTAGGGGAGCTGTTCCGATCTCAATCTCACTGTACATATATCCATCTCATCGCTAAACAAAGAAATACGGCATCAACTTCGTCGCTTCTTTTTGTCAACATGCGTGCTCACTGCTGAAAAAAATCACAAAAATAATAAACAAACCCAATTCTTTTCCATTGCTTTGTTTTTGATGGGATGGAAATAGGAGCTATGAGATGAAGTGCCGAACCGTTCCCCTAATTATGTTTTGTTTGTTTTGGAGCAGATTGAAGGTGTTATCTTGTCATATGAATATGGTACACTGATCAGAAAATGTTTTATGGTGATCAGTGTTGGTAAAATCATTCATAAAACTCAATCATTGAGCGCTCCCGCGCGAACTAACTCGTTTGCGATTTTTAAGTAATGCATCACGTCTGAGTTTTTTTATGCCAAAACGGATCATTTCACTCATTTGCCAAAAAATCATTTCGCTGTAAAAAGTGTTTATAATCAATTTGGGGGCAATTTATTGTTTACACACGCAAGAGTATCCTTTGTTCTATGTGTTGAACGTTAATTTACTGTTATTTTACGAAGGAGAACAAAAGAAAACCTACGATGATTTAATTGGATGATTCAACTCAGCCATGATGTTTTAGGTGCTGAGTTGGGTGCGTTTCAACACATGAGTGATTTGAATCGTTTATGAGTTTTGAGATTTTGAGTTTTTCCCAACTGGTGATATGATGTGCCATTTGGTGTATAATGCAATTATGCGAAAACTCGTGCTATGACCACTACTGGAACATCTACTCTATATACTTTTGTGCCTTACCGAACAAATGCAAAGTTTGAACAAGCAATCATTAATTTTTTTATTATGTCAAACAACTTTATGCTTATTTTAGGCACCTACACTATTTGAAAAACAATAGTTTTTTTTATAAGTACAGAAACTTATAAAATGACCAGAAAAAATCAGCTATCGATTCTATATGACATTAATACTTTTGAAAATGTAAAATAAATATCCGATATTTATAAATTATAGCTGCTACTTTCAAAACAAATAAAAAGTATAAGTCAGATACAATAGCAAAAATCGATAACATGGTACACATAAAATGGATGAACCATGAAAATGTCATTGACGCGCAAGACAAGGAAGCAAGTAATCGTGTCAAGAAGCGTGCAGTTTTGAAAAAAATGGCGTCCACGACAGATCTTGCGTCTATAGTGCTCAACGAAATGGATCTTCCAGAAGATTTATTCTGGATTTTTGAAGGTATCTTTCAACATTTCAATTTTTTTATCATTGCTTTCAATCGTATTGTTTATATAATTTAGGTCAAAATTTTGATTCAAGCACTTTGATTGATATATCGAAGGACGAGTTAGTGGCGTTGCTGGCCGAGACTCGGAGCTCTGAGGGACAGACATGGAATATCGATGAAATTTTCCGACGAATCGTTAGCTGGAGGCAGGAACACGTAAGAAACATTATTTATATTCTTCTTCTACTTCTTCTTATTGGCATTACATCCTCACATTGGGATAGAGCCGCCTCGCAGCTTAGTGTTCATTCAGCACTTTCACAGTTATTAACTGCGAGGTTTCTAAGCCAAGATAGCATTCTTGCATTGGTATATCATGTAGCCAAACGATGATACTTTTATGCCCAGGGAAGTCGAGACAATTTCCAATCCGATAATTGCCTAGACCGGCACCGGGAATCGAACCCAGCCACCCTCAGCATGGTCTTGCTTTGTAGCCGCAAGACCATGCTGACATTATTTATATATGCAGCTTAAATATCGGCTTATAAAATATGTTTTACATGTTGCAGGGACACGATATCATCGGATTTTCAAAAGTGGAGGTTGAAGAATGTTGGCTAGAGTCACAGGAATTAATCACATCTGATGCAGAGTTTTCTCAGGAACAAGTGGTAGTTGTGGAGACAAGCACGAACCATGAAAATGTCAGTGACGCACAAGACAAGGAAGCAACTCAAGATGAAGTCGTGTGTCAAAAGGATTCACCCACGCAAAGCTCTGTGTGTCCCGAAGTCACTAGTCAAGACTGCTCGGTGATTGTCGCTATGCCCCGTTTCTTGAACAACCCCTCAACTTCGAATGAAACTCTTCCCACTCAAATTGCCACGGCAACTACCAATTCGTCATCGGATACACCTTCTGAAAACGTCAATTCAGCTGCAAATGAAGTTCACGAAAAATCAAGCAATTCAGAAATAGGCGCCGAAAAGAACGACGGATGTGCTTCATGCTCGATGCATTTTTCTCCTGCTACGCTTACGCGTCTGCTGGACACCACCGTCACAGGGAAGCAGATTTTACAAAGAGGATCGTTGGGCCTATTGTCGAAGGACAGCCAAAAGGAACTTGTGGCGATTGTGGCAGACTATCATTGTCAGCGAGGAGCCGAGACGAACGAGCGAGTCCTCGAGGAATACGTCAACTCCATCACAGCCTTGTTTAAAGGCGAAACCAAAGTAAGCAACTTTCTACATTTTATTAAGTTTAATATAAAACATGTATTTTGTTTTGTTAGGAATTGTACTTCATTGCGCGAGGAGGATCTAAAAAAATCCAGGCGGGATGCTTTACAATCGGATTGTTAATATGAAGCAAAAAACGGCTAAGCGAAAGTGGAAAGAAGAGGAACACTTAAACGAGAGCCAGAGTAATTCACTTTCATCGACTGACGTCATTACCAAGGAGGCGAAGGAAGCAGCTGTGTGGCTCCAACAAAACGAAAAGCCTTGGTTTGCCACACTTGATAAGTGGACCTATTCATTTCCGCTGCGAAAATCGATGCTAAGAAAGTCCGACCAGCAAACAACACTTTTTCAGGAATACCACCATTATAATGACGAATTCGGCTACCAACTAGTAAGTACAATTTGCTCCTATAAATATCACAATATAACGGAAATATTCACAAAATGTTTTGTCTTTCTCAACCTACCTACATATACAAAGCCGGATACCGGAACTTTGGGGTGATTCAAATATGACGTCCAGCATTTTTTGGGATATCTAGACCCCCCTTAGACCTCCCCCCTCTGTCACGCTTTTTAGTATTACCTAGTATATGTAGTGTCACAAAACCTTAGATCCTGGATCCCCTCCCCCTAAAACCTGTGACATAATTGTTGAACGACCCCTTTGTCAAATTCTCGGTCAAATTGTATAAATACTGCTTTCGTTAACGGTCCGTATTTGGGGGCTAACTGTAACCCATATACGAAATAATACTACTATGTTCTGCTTATTAGATACTATATATTCGCACCTGTTCGCACAACATTTTATTAAAACTATGTACCGACAAAAGAAATGCTATCGTTCAAAGCCAAATGATATGTTAATCCCGTGATACGAACATAAATAGTGTTTAAATAATTATTTATGCCGGTTCCATTCAACAGTTCACACATATGTACATTTTTCCTCGCACCTATGCTATAAAACATTGTTTCAAGTTTTGACATCATCGTTAAATTTGACAGTCAAACAACAAAATATACCTATATTTAACAAAATAAAACTTCTGAGACAAAAAATATTAAATTCAACGAGTTAGTTTCATTCTAAATAATTTTGAAGCAGTTCAGTGTTTATAAATTCCAGTATCCCTACTTGTTAAACATAAACCCAGGTGGAGGCTGTTGTTCCTGTTCTAAGTTATAAACAGTAGAACGATAGGTAAGTTCAATTATGTTTTGTGTTTCGATTAGTATCCTTTGCTGATACATAAATAGTTTGGCTGTCTTCTTCAAGACATCACTTCCAAATGTCCAAATGAACTTAATGCATCTATAAAAGTTGTCCACTACTGGTCTGTGCCTGAGAGTTTGTGCTAATGGTGCTGACAAAAAAATAGCGAAACAACAACAGAAATATGATTTGACAGAACATTTCTAGATTGCTTTGAGAATAGGTCCTATGTGCAAAAGAGAGTCTCTCTTTGGATCTATTCTCTTTCGATTATTACGAAACTATACAAAGGTTTACTCCAAATTTCTCAGATATCCAAAGACAATAGCTTTGTCTATCATGCTGAAGTGGACATGTAGGAAAACATGCAAAACTAGCCGATATATTAGCGAAAGAGAGCGTGATCAAAGAGAATCTCTCGTTTGCACATACGACCTATTCTCAAAGCAATCTAGATTTGTTTGGTGCGGTAATGTTACTAAATCGAATTTATGAAATTATTGAAATATATGTTCAAGGCAGTGGGTGTATGAGTGAAAAAGTTAGTATGAATTTTTTTATTGGGAATGAATATATAAATCAATATTGGTGTTCGCTCTAGCGAAAAATCCCATGACGTCATTCTATAGCGTCAATCATTCAGTCATCGCTCCTCGACGTGCAGTATTTACACGTTGCCATTTTTGGAGGTGCCGAGGCAACTGCGACTCCAATCAGCCCAACATGAATGCCGACGCCGTCATGCCTCGTAAGCTGTGATGAAAAGTACAGTCGACCGCATCATCCCATCGAAGAGCGACCGAGGAGCCAATCAGAAGCTCGCTTACGACGACCAACCAAATTAAGCCATCATTCCCAAATGTACTTTTTTTTTGTATCCAAATTATTATAAAAGTAGATGTAAGAAACAGATTTTGTTCATTCGTAAATTGTACCTCAAAGTGTGCGGAATAAAAACCAGAAGTGAAAAGCCGGAGTTTTTTGTCATCAACCCGAGGAAGAACCTCTTCGCCAATCGGTCCAACAGTTCGGTCGGAACAGTTCCAGTGCCACGCCGAAGCCATTACTAGTTCCTTCGTTCAACCAGTGGATTAGCTCGCTCACTTAATGGAAGAGTTAATTAGTAGCTCTTTTCAGAGCTTATTTTAAGAGTTAATTAAAATAAGCGAAGCTTTCCACTGGGCGAACAGAAGCCATTTTATCGTGCTGTGGACCATCGTTCGTGTGGTTTTCGTCGACCATCTCAACAGCAGCGTCAGTAGCGTACCGGCTTGCATCGTCGTCATTCGTGCTTGTGTTGACAGCAAGCCGACTGCTTCCAATCATCGTACGGTACGGAGGCCGACACGATCAGCATTGAGACGGCAGTACCTGCGGTGCGATGCATTCGTGTGTTGGCAGTGAGCCAGCACAACCTCATCGTCTTCGTCGTCGCTTACCCAACATTGGCAGTGGGCCAACCGTTGGGTTCAAGCAGTGGGTTGTGAGGTGACGTCATCGTGTTTGGTCGGCAGTGTGCCGGTCAATAGGTGCTGGCAGTGAGCCGGCATAGCTGCGTCGTCATCATTAGTAGTGTGCGTGTGCGGTAGTCGCCAGCGACCAGCAGTGGGCTGTGTTGTTAGTGACTGCCTCCAACCTGTATCGATCCCTTGTTGGCAATGAGCCAACATAATTTGGTCCATCGGAACCGGATTTGTAAGTGATACGGAACCGGATTTGTGAGTGAAAAGTGAATACAGTCCTGTGAAGAACTCAAGTGAACTAAAAGTGCTATAAGAAAGCGATTATCAGAACAGTGACTTGGAACAGTCGAACTTTACCAGCGAAAAAGTGTACAGTGAGACAGTCATACTGACCTACAAGAAACTAAAAGTGCCAAAGTGTATACCGCTCTACCCGTAGCGATAAAATCTCAATGCCAGTGGAACATTCGCCGTTCAAACCCAAGAAGCAACCAACCATGGAGGAAGCGAAGCAGGCCATCCATCAGCGCGGACAGGTAAAGGGTAAGGTCACCGCTATATCCAACGCACTGGAAAATGCGGAAGACGACCCTTCTCAGGTGAGTCTCCCTCTTTTGAAAGTTTTTTCCAAGAAGCTCGAAACGCATTATGCCGAATACACTACGCTGCACAAAGAAGTTTTGCGACTTGTTCCTCCAACAAAAGTTGACGAGCAAGATGAGAAATTAAATGAATTCGATAAGCTTCATACAGAAGCACTTGTACGCTTGGAGGGTTTGATGGAATCATTGCAAAGGTTCCTCGCGTCTCTAATGTCCCCTTGCAACAGACTGGCTCTTCCAGTATAATTGTTCAGCAAGTACCGCTGAGAGCTCCCATTCCCACATTCGATGGGAAATACGAAAATTGGCCTCGTTTCAAAGCGATGTTTGAGGACATCGTTGGGAAGGGTTCAGATTCCGACACAATCAAACTACATCACTTGGAAAAGTCTTTGATAGGTGCTGCTTCCGGAATTATTGATTCCAAAACATTGGCAGACAACAATTACCAACATGCTTGGAAAATTTTGACCGAGCGATACGAAAATCCTCGTATCATCGTTGATACGCATATCTCCGAACTTTTGGGAATGAAGAGAATGAATAGGGAATGCCACAAGGAATTGAGGGAATTGGTTGATACTTGTACCAGAAACATTGAGGGATTAAAGTTCATGAAGCAGCCGGTGGGTACAACTGCTGGTTTGATTATCAATAAAATATTGGTTTCTTGTCTTGACCCTTCTACGCGTAAACAGTGGGAACGCACTCTTAACCATGGCGACTTGCCCGATTTGGATAAAACGTTATTGTTTCTCAAAGATCAGTGCCGCGTTTTGGAGCGGTGTGAAGTAGACAATCCATCAATTTCCGCTAAACCACTACCTGGAAAAATCTTCCCATGTTGGCATGAAACCTGCCAGTGTTAAGATCCATGCTGCTACTTCGGATGCTAATGAGTCTTGTCATTTTTGTGGTAAATCTCACTTCAGTTACCAGTGTCCTGATTTTCGTAAACTATCAGTGAATGCGCGAATTGGTAAGGTCAAGGAATCTCGCTCATGTTTCAACTGCCTTCGTCGTGGTCATAATTCCATTGATTGTTCATCCAAAAACCGGTGCTCAAAATGTGGTAAGCGGCACCATTCTTTGCTGCACGATGATGGGAGGAAAACTGTTGAAAGCATAAGCTCAACTACCGCTTCTGGTCAGAAGCCTAACGACGTTATTCAGAAACCTGTCACTGATGTTCCCCAGTCCTCATGTGGTGAACCTGCACAATCGACTACAGTATCCTCCTCGTGTGCACAAGGTGTTGCACTTCCTAACGTGTTGATGCTGACAGCTATGGTGAATCTGATTGACAAGTCAGGTCGTACAGTTCCGTGCAGGGCCTTTCTAGATTGCGGGGCTCAAACAAACTTGATTTCCACTTCAATGTTCAAGAAGCTAGGGTGCACGGGAACTCCAGTGAATGTTGACATTGTTGGTGTCAGTTCTGCACGCAGTAAGTCCAATTGTCTGGTTGATGTTGGTCTCCACTCGCTATGCAGTGATTATAAAACGACTCTCAAATGCTTGGTCACTGCAACAATTACTAGTCCGTTGCCGTGTAGATCAGTCAACATTTCTCACTGGAACATTCCTTCTAACATACGATTGGCGGATCCAAACTTCCATGTACCCGCGGCAGTAGATTTATTGATTGGAATGAGCCACTTCTTTGCATTGTTGAAGATTGGGCATATTATTCTTGCTGATGGCCTCCCAGAGCTGCGTGAAACTGAATTGGGATGGATAGTAGCCGGAGAGATCCGAGATGAGATGCCGGCTGTCGTGAATATCCAGCAAATAAATTGTGTTGCTGTTGAATCGCTTAACGAAACGATTAAACGTTTCTGGCAGATTGAAGAGGTTGATGAAATTCCTGTCCACACCGGAGAAGAGGATGAATGCGAGGAATTATTTCGGAACACGTATCGTCGCAACGAGGATGGCAGATATGTCGTGAAACTCCCAACACGTGAAAATGTTATTCAGCTTTCCGACAATCGTTCCTTGGCTCTACGACGTTTTTTCTTCTTAGAAAGGCGTTTGTTAAAGGATCCGGATCTTCATCAACAGTACTCTAATTTCATTGAAGAGTACATGTTACTGGGCCACTGCAGAGAAATTAGAGAAGCTAACGATCCTCCGGGATGTCTTACGTATTACATGCCACATCACGCCGTGTATCGTCCAACGAGCTCAAGCACTAAATTAAGGGTTGTGTTTGATGCGTCGGCGAAGCCGCCGAACGGTGTTTCTCTCAACGAGGTGTTGAAAGTGGGTCCGGTTGTCCAAAGTGATTTGATGTCGATTCTTTTGAGATTTCGTACTCACCCGTTTGTGTTTACTGCTGATATACAGAAAATGTATCGGCAAATTCTGGTTCAACCCGAACAAACGCCTCTTCAGAGAATATTTTGGCGTTCTAAACCTACCGATCCGATCAAAGTTCTCGAGTTAATGACTGTCACATACGGGACATCCGCTGCTCCTTTTCTGGCTACTAGATCGTTAGTCCAGCTGAGCGTCGACGAAGGAGTCGATTTTCCTCTTGCAGCTCGTGTGATACAAGAAGACTGTTATGTAGATGACGTTCTGTCAGGTGCGAAAACTGTTCGAGAAGCGGTTGAATGTCGGAAGCAGCTAGAAAGATTACTTGAAAAAGGAGGGTTTCCTGTGCATAAGTGGTGTGCCAACAATGAAGCGATTTTGGAAGACGTTCCTGAGGCTGAGCGTGAAACGTTAGTGCTTCTTGATGATATGTCGGCGAACGAAGTAATGAAGACACTCGGACTAACGTGGAATCCAAAGGGAGATGAGTTTCTGTTTTGCCAATCTTCTTCGTCGAATGACACAGCAGTGACTAAGCGTCAACTGTTCTCAGACGTCGCGAAAATGTTTGATCCGTTGGGGTTACTTGCGCCCATTACAGTTCTTGCTAAACGTTTGATGCAACAGACATGGGTCGCGAAGTTGGATTGGGATGAAGTCCTAGAAGAGGGCCTCTTAGCTGATTGGTTGCTCCTCCGAACATCTCTAGAACAAGTTAAAGATATCAGAATTCCTAGACCAGTTATTAGTGCGGATTTTGTAGCCTTGGAGTTACACGGTTTTGCAGACGCCTCTGGTATAGCGTATGGCGCCTGTCTTTACATACGTAGTATTTGTCCAGATGGTAGTTGCATAGTCAGGCTTTTGTGTAGCAAGTCCAAAATTGCTCCTCTGCAGGAACTTACTATTCCTCGTAAGGAACTTTGCGCAGCGGTATTGCTGTCTAAACTAGTGAAGAAAATCAGTTCCACATTAAAAATCCAATTTTCTTTCGTTTGTTTATGGTCGGACAGCCAAATTGTCCTTTCCTGGTTGCAAGGCACCAGCACGGCTACAGCCGTTTGTTCAGCATCGTGTCATGGAAATAACGAAGGATAGTGGTCACTATAAATGGTGTTACGTTCGGTCCAAGGATAATCCTGCGGATGTGATTTCCGTGGGCAACTGCCTGGTAACCTAAAGGATAACTCGTTATGGTGGGAAGGTCCAATGTTCCTTCATTCAAAGGTTTACGAGTCCACCGTGCCAGATCCGATATCTGATGATTTGATGCCTGAAATGAAAGCTATATCTGTAACAATTATGCCGGTAATTAATAGTGACGATCTTCCTGTTTTCAAGAGATTTGAGTCGTTGCGCAAATTGCAACGCGTTCTAGCCTACGTACAACGATTTCTAAAAAATTGTCGAGTCAAGGATCCTGCACATCGAATTCTACACAGGTATCTTTCCATTTCCGAGCTACGGTCAGCACTTCATATGATAGTACGTGTGATTCAAAGTGAATCAATACCGGATGAAGTCCGTAGAGTGCAAACCGGCGAACCATCGAAATTGTTGAAAACTCTGGGACCATTTATTCTTGACGGAGCACTGCGAGTAGGTGGTCGAATTCAGAAGTCTCAAATTCCGTTTGATGCAAAGCATCAATACATTTTGCCCAAACATCCGCTCACCGACATGATCATACGTGAATACCACTTTAGAACATTTGCATATAGGCCCTTCCGGCTTATTGTCAGCCCTCCGGCAACGATTCTGGTTACTAGGTTCTCGTTCAGCTGTTAGAAAATCACTAGGAGATGTGTTGAGTGTTTTCGTGTGAAACCACGTAGCGTAACGCAGTATATGGGTAATTTACCACGGAGTCGTGTTACTCCTTCTGCCCCGTTTGAAGTAACAGGGGTCGATTATGCCGGACCGTTTCAAATAAAGCAAAGTGGTCGAAAGTCAGTGACAGTGAAGGGTTACTTATGTGTGTTTGTATGTTTGGTCACTAAATCACTCCATTTGGAACTGGTCTCCGACATGACAACTGCCGCTTTCATCGCTGCATTGCAGCGATTTGTCAGTCGTAGGGGATTGATTCGCGAGCTCCACTCTGACAACGGTAGCAATTTTCGTGGTGCTAAGTCCGAGCTTAATGAGTTGTATCTTCTGTTTCGTCAGAATGCTGCCATAAATCAAATCGAATCGTTTTGCCAGACCAAAGAGATAAGTTGGCATTTTATACCACCCGATGCCCCTGAATTTGGCGGAATTTGGGAGGCTTCAGTCAAAAGTACAAAGTATCATCTGAAGCGAATTCTAAAGGGTAATTTGTTGACGTTCGAAGAAATGTACACTTTGTTAACTCAAGTTGAGGCTATACTCAATTCGCGACCGCTTTTTTCGCATTCCGATGATCCTGCTGAGAGCGAAGTTATTACTCCAGCACACTTCCTTATCGGTCGTCCAATGACCGCCGTTCCCGAGCCGTCGTATGATGGCCTCAACAAAAACCGTCTGTCAAGATGGCAGCACTTGCAGCAGATGAGGGAACACTTTTGGAAGTCTTGGGTACACGACTATCTCGTGAGTCTTCAGCCAAGAGGGAAAAACTTCGCCCGAAACCCAAACCTACGTGTTGGTACTGTAGTTCTGCTGGAAGATAAAACACTTCCACCACAGCAATGGAAACTGGGTATAATCACTCATGTTTATCCCGGCGAGGATAATCTTGTAAGGGTTGTTGATGTTAAGGTGGGAAACGCAATATATAGACGATCAATAACCAAACTTTCTATTCTTCCGATAGAGGATAACCGTCCAAATAGGGGGTCTTTGGATGCCGGCGACGATCGCCCGGGGGAGGATGTTCGCTCTAGCGAAAAATCCCATGACATCATTCTATAGCGTCAATCATTCAGTCATCGCTCCTCGACGTGCAGTATTTACACGTTGCCATTTTTGGAGGTGCCGAGGCAACTGCGACTCCAATCAGCCCAACATGAATGCCGACGCCGTCATGCCTCGCAAGCTGTGATGAAAAGTACAGTCGACCGCATCATCCCATCGAAGAGCGACCGAGGAGCCAATCAGAAGCTCGCTTACGACGACCAATCAAAATAAGCCATCAATCCCAAATGTACTTTTTTTTGTATCCAAATTATTATAAAAGTAGATGTAAGAAACAGATTTTGTTCATTCGTAAATTGTACCTCAAAGTGTGCGGAATAAAAACCAGAAGTGAAAAGCCGGAGTTTTTTGTCATCAACCCGAGGAAGAACCTCTTCGCCAATCGGTCCAACAGTTCGGTCGGAACAGTTCCAGTGCCACGCCGAAGCCATTACTAGTTCCTTCGTTCAACCAGTGGATTAGCTCGCTCACTTAATGGAAGAGTTAATTAGTAGCTCTTTTCAGAGCTTATTTTAAGAGTTAATTAAAATAAGCGACGCTTTCCACTGGGCGAACAGAAGCCATTTTATCGTGCTGTGGACCATCGTTCGTGTGGTTTTCGTCGACCATCTCAACAGCAGCGTCAGTAGCGTACCGGCTTGCATCGTCGTCATTCGTGCTTGTGTTGGCAGCAAGCCGACTGCTTCCAATCATCGTACGGTACGGAGGCCGACACGATCAGCATTGAGACGGCAGTACCTGCGGTGCGGTGTATTCGTGTGTTGGCAGTGAGCCAGGACAACCTCATCGTGTTAGTGGTCGCTTACCCAACATTGGCAGTGGGCCAACCGTTGGGTTCAAGCAGTGGGTTGTGAGGTGACGTCATCGTGTTTGGTCGGCAGTGTGCCGGTCAATAGGTGCTGGCAGTGAGCCGGCATAGCTGCGTCGTCATCATTAGTAGTGTGCGTGTGTGGTAGTCGCCAGCGACCAGCAGTGGGCTGTGTTGTTAGTGACTGCCTCCAACCTGTATCGATCCCTTGTTGGCAATGAGCCAACAATTGGAACAAATTCAGCGTGAGTAAGCCCTAGATTTTGGGGCACTGCAAAAAGTGTGTATACACACACCATATATGGTGAGGGCAGGAGAAACGTTGTAAAAAAACTCCATGGACATCAGTAGTTACGTAACTGAATCGCATCTTTTTATTAGCATTACATCCCCTATTAGGACATTTCCCGCCTCACACCATACTATTGCCACATTTATTAAATAGCAGCTTACCAAGTTGAATTATCATTTTTGCATCCGTATATCATGAGGCTAACACGATGATACTATCATGCCTAATGAAGTTGAGAAAAAAATCTTAGACCAAACCGGGGATCGAATCCAGCCACCAGCAGCATGATCTTGCTTTATTGCCTTTATCGCACTGCCAAGGAAGGCTCCAACTTAATAACAAGTTACGTAATTAATGATGTCTACTACTTAACATTGTTCCCAATAGTGATATGTTTCCCTTTCTTATATACTTAGATGTATTAGGCAGTTTTTTTTCTTTCCAGGTCGACATTGATTTTCACTTGTTAAGCATTGGTAACAGGGAAGGCTGGAAGAAGTGGGAGTTATTACTTCCTAAAATTATCAAGTATATTGATAGGCCATACAAGGAAGAGCCCTCGAAATCTGCGTTGAAACTTCTGAAGTCATCTAACGTGAGTCAGTGTACGTATTATTTTATTTTTTATTGAATGAAAATATTTGTCTTAAAGCTAGGCCAGGCCAGTAGCATTGCGAGCAAAGACGTAAGATTTCCAATCCAAAGATATCGAGTTCGATTCTCGGTCCGCTCTAGAATATTTAATTATATATTTTTCGCGTTTCTATATCAAAATATTGCCGCAAAGCTCTTATAAGATCAACGCTTTTTTCGCTTACCAGATAAAGATTGTCGATGTTCGGAACATCTTTTGCTGGCGAGGATAGGGGAGCTAAATGTCAAAGAAGGAAAATCCATACGATTTGACAGCTTGGTACCCAACAATTTCCTGGCAACAAAACAAAGGGAACCGAAGCGGCAATCTTTATCTAGTAACCAGGGTTGTGTTGAATCATTCTCACATGATAATGATTGGAGTTATCATTCGATAACATCTCAGGTGTGAAAAGTAGGCGAGTTTTCCTTGGCGATAACTTTTCAAATTTTGGAATCAATTGATAATAAACACAAAATTATCAATTAAATTTAAACCTTTCCAATACAAGTTTAATGTCAACAATGAAGGTCATTCTGATGCTTGGCATTGTGTTTTATTGTTAGGTAGAGAAATAAGTTCAAAAAGTAACGGTAAGTGCTTAAATCGAGATACAATTGTCGAACGATTCTCACTCGCTAGCGAGTTTTTATCAATTGATAATTTGGATTTGTGATCGCATGAGAGTGTTGCTCATCCTCGATTAGTTGAAAATTTGATTTTTCCCATGCCTGCTAGTAACTAAAATATCTTTTGAATAGGTACACAATTGTAAATTTACGGAAACGATTTTTTTTCTACTGGCAGCAATGTTTGCATACGTAGGTATATTAAGAAATTTCAATTAATTGAAGTGCTTGTTACCCGTTGCGAAGTAGAAACAACATTTGTTCGTTGATTGATATGATTTTTTATAATCTTTTTTCTCATGACAGACGTCCTCGGTGCATTTAGCATCCATGTGGCAATGTTTGGTTCCAAGACACCTCTTTTGGCACTGAATGGTGTTTTCGAAATTTCCCCCAAGGGGCCATTCGCAAAGTACGTAACGCGTTTAGGGGGAGGGGTGGTTTCGAGAAGCGTGACTATCCTTACATTTTTGCCTTTCTCGTACAACAAAGTTGTACCGAAAGGCTATCATTTCACTCCAAAATCGAACTTTTTATAGAAGTCTCGAAGACCCATGATGTTATATACCAATCGACTCAGCTCGTCGAACTGAACAAATGTCTGTCTGTCCGTGTGTATGTGTGTGTGTGTGTGTGTGCACACGAAAACCGAAAAACATTAGCCACTTTTTCATATAGTAATTCTTAACCGATTTTCTCGCAACAAGTTGCATTCGACATGGGACAAAGCCTTGTTGATCACTATTGAATTTTATAACGATCGACCATTGCGTTTAAAAGTTATTAAGAAAATGGAATCGAACTATATAAGCGACATATAAGGTTGGTGTCTTGGCTAAATGCGAGAAAGGCAGTATCACCACTCGGTGAATTAAGTTGGATTTTTTAGAGAATTAATACACAAAGCGTGACGTGGGGGGGGGGGGTGGTCAAAAATTACCATTTTACGTGACGTACTTTTTGCATGGCCCCCAAAACTGCGTAACATGAGACATTGACATGACATGAGAAATCATTTGTATTATCCAGTGAAAACTAGATATACGAACATTGATATCAACTTCCAAGTGATATAGCTTGTTCAGACGGCACATTAGAAATCTTTTAGTAGGGAAGATCCATAAAGTACGTCACGCAAAAAATGGCGATTTTCAACCCCCCCCTCCCCCCTTCGTCACACTTTTTGTATCAAACCTCTATATTTTTTGTATGAGTCGTCACGCTGCTCGTAACTCCCCCTCCCCCCTAGGAGCGTGACGTACTTTGTGGATGTCCTCAAGCTGCGTAGTGGGAATTCTCAGTTGTGGGATGCGAAGCCAATAAACGAAGAAAATATAAATCCATAACCAAAGGTAGTCAACCACAGGTACGGAAGAAAGGCTCTCGTTATTTAGGTATAAACAATATATGGTATATATGCATATAAGTCGTAGTTTTTAGTAATCCGTTCACATTCAAAAACTGGATTGCAGAAAAACAGTCTTTCGTTTACATTTGAAAATTGTGTAGTGGAAATTTTGTGCGAGGTTGTATATTTCTTTTATTTGTATTAACAAGATTAGTCCTACGCTGGCTTATTTCGACGCTTATACAATTTATTTTTCAAGATTTTCTGGTGAGTTATAACAAAACTATTATTCACTATCAAACGGTTCGTGAATCAGAGATAATATTATTCATTTTCCCTTCTTTAAATTTATAAGTGACAATTCAATAATTTTGGGCATTAGACTTAGTATATTAGAACCTGAGAAATTTGATTTGTTTGTGCATGCAAATGTCTAGCTCATGATGGCCAGGGATTGAACTTATTATTTCATTATAATTTAGTATTCAACCAATAACTTATTCCAGAGGCAGTATTCCGAATAGTGTTGTATGGCGGACTTCTAGCGCTATTTCCCCTCTACAACTTTGTCTTAGGGTACATTGCTCTATGTCTCATATTTACATCGTTAAACGCTAGTATCACTTAATAATATTTTTAAGTGTTATTATCATTTAGTATGTTGAATGATACTAGCGTCTCACGCTGTAAATATCAGACGTAGAGCAATGAACCCTTAGGCAAAATTGTAGAGGGGAAATAGCGCTAAAAGTCCGCCATACAACATTTTTCGGAATTCCACTTCTGGAATGAGTTATTTGCTAAATACTAAATGATAATGAAATGATAAGTTCAATCCCTGATGATGGCACTCATCCTTAACTGAGTTGCTCGCAACAGGTTTATTAAACGGGGAAACTATGTCCCATAGTTTCCGATTGAATAGTTCCCTAGACTCGTTACCGAAGTGACAATTTTTTTGTTGGTAGATTTAAAAATCTTTTACTTTCTACTGAAAATCACTATCTGTTTTTCTTAATTAACCAACGTTTGTTGTACGTATATTTTAATGTCAATTAATTTTTTTTCGCTTGCAGGTCAACAAATCTGTTGTGTACTGCTTCTGTTGAACAACCATCTAAGACCAACAAAAGTAACACGAACATTCAAACCATCGGTCTTATTTGCACAAGAGGAGATCATTTCATTTGCAGAGACGGATGAGCAAGTCTACGAAAAAGTGAAAGCGCTAAATGCCATAAATTCACGCTACGGAATTCCTTCGATAGCACGTATCGTAGTACGAGGCAAAGACTTAACTTTGTTGGCTGGGATATTTGAAGTTCATTACAACGAGACGATTTACAAGCTTGATTCTGCAGCGAAGGCGATCGACGTGTTGGTGAAGTTGAACAGTGTCCTCGGACTGCCTTTTTCGCGGATTTCCGGGTTGGTGTGGAACTTCATCTGTTCATTTGTATACGATCTACAAATTCCTGAACAATACGAGTCCATCATTAAGATCAAACGCTATTTGGATTCGCAGTGATAATGTTTGCTTGTTTGATTTCAAAATGTTCAGAAAATTTTTCTTCGCCTTTTATCTATTTCGACCATTTGAAAAGTAGTCATAGAATACCAAGACTGTATAGTTATAAATGTACCTACCCAGAATGTTATCAGAAGCTGTCAAATTTTTATGTTTTTAAACGACATGTGCTGGGACACATTCAATCTTCTTCAAAAACAGTTGAAAAGGAAGAGATAGCTGGAACTAGTAGCAATATTCAAGAACGAAAAAAAAACATGATCCTAAAATTAAAGGGCACGAAACTACTGAAGACGATTTAGCCGATGCAACATAAACTGATGGGTTAGAACACACGAGTTAATTCACAATCAAAATTTGGTTAAGTTCGAACATTCAGCTGTTGATTTCACTTTGAGGCTCCACAGTGAAACAAATATCTCCCGTTGTGACGTAAAACTGATACAAAGAGAAGCAATTAAACTTAATTCTGGCATAGTAACTGAAATTGAAAAACTTCTTCCTTACATGAATGCAAATGATCCTCAAACAGAATTCGAATTTCAAAGTTATCTGGCAAAATTAAAAATCCATTTCAATTGATTGATACTGAATATAAATTTTGAAATATTTAGAAGAAAATAATATTTTTCGTATGCCACAAATAATAACAATTGTGAATGATGCAGTTGTAACACATGATGAATCGGATTTGGACGTCCAAGAAAAAAGTCATTTGGTAGTTATGGATATTGAATTTCAACTCAAATCCGTTTTCAGTTGCCCGAGTGTTTTAGACATTACAATGAAACGAATTAGTGCATATCAAAATTCCGAATTCATAACCAGTTTAGTAAATGGAAGCAATTGGAAGAAAATTCAGGAGAAGTATCCAGACGAGGTTCTTATACCTATTTCACTGTATGCAGATGAGTTCGAAATTAATGATAACCTCAGCTCACATAACAAAAGGCACGTTGTTTGTGGTGTCTACTATTCAATCCCAGTTTTGCCCGAAGAATTTAAATCTAAATTGTGCAACATTTTTGTTGCAGCAATGATTAAGAAAGTAGATTTAACTGAAAAGGATTTAATATGCTTTTTAAATACGTAGTGGAAGTATTCAAAGATATTGAAGAACGAAGTACTATTCTTAATGTCGATGGTATCGACAAGAATGTGAGGTTTGTCACAGTTTTACTACAGGGCGACAACCTTGGCATACACCAATTACTACAATTTTCGTCATTCAATGCAAACTTCTATTGTCGGTTTTGTAAAAGAACACGTGAACAATGTCAGCATGATACAGAGGGACATCAAGATTATATGCGAACTGTTGAAGGCTACAACATAGATGTTAGTCTGCAAAAAACCTCCGAAACAGGTTTGAAGGATGAAACAGTTTTTAACCTACTACCCTCATTTCATGCTGTTGAAAATTTGTGTGTTGATCCAATGCATGATTTTTACTGTAGTGGTGTATGCACGTTTGGATTTACTGCTATTTTAAATCACTGTATATACAAAAGACGGTATGTTTCTTTAAAAGAGTTCAATGTAGCAAAACATGTTTTCAGTAAAACAGCACTAGATAGTTCTTTAAAACGAATGCCAGAAATTACTGATATGTACATAGCAAGAAAAAAGGAACGAACAGTAGTACTTAGAACGACAGCAAGTGAGATGAAAGCATTCTCGCACTTTTTTATGCTAATTATGGGTCCATTTGTACCACAAAACGATCCTGTTTGGCAGTACTGTAAGATTCTCGTAAAGTTGACTGAAAAAATGTTATCGCAAACCTTCTCTTCGAAGGATATTGATGAGTTCAATGAACTTAGTAAAACTCATCATACTCTGTATCAAGAATTATTTGATGAACACCTTAAACCCAAGCACCATTTTGTTTGTCATTACGGCACAGTTATAAAAGCTAGCGGAAATGTTGTGCATATGATGAATTTTAGGAATGAAGCAAAACATAAAGGATTCAAAGAGTATGCACACATTATGTCATCGCGTAAGAATGTTTGCTTCACGTTGTGTATGAAAGCTGCCCTGCAGTTCACGAATGACTTGCATACTAAGGCATTTTTCAATTCAACTTTGGACGGGAAAACCTCCGTCTGTGATCTTGTATCACAAATGTATTTCAAAAAATTATCACTACCTTTGCCATTTGAAATTAAACAAGTTAGAACTGCTCAGGAAATCAGTATTAAAGGATGCGCATACAAGATTGAGACGTTTGTTACTAGAACGGAGCTAGAAACCATTAATTTATACGAAATAGTAGATCTGCTAATAACAACAAAGAACGAATTGTTCATAATAGGTCGGCTATGGGAAATAGGAGGATTTGATGAACATTTTTTGGCTTATTCTGTATCGGATGTAACAGATGCATTCCATGTTCTTGGTATAGATGATATCGACGGGCTCCTCCTCCGGGTTTACAATGTTAACAATCGACAACTATTTCAAAAAAAAAATCTGATTTTTATATTGCCTGAAAACAAAAAGGATTTCATGAAGAGAAATAAACTGTAATTTGACTTGAAGAATTCAAAACAATTTTAATATGTTCCTTTATAACTCTTGTGTTTTATGATTTTATGTTCGCAAAATCCTAGATCAGATAATATAGCATAGTGCAATACAGATGGTATATAATTAGGAAGATTTTTTGGATTTCTTGGAAGTTCGATAAAATTTGCATTTACATCACATAACCACTCATGTTATGAACGATTGAATTTATTTTTATCGAACTTTTAAGAACCGTTAAGACTATTATTTATAATCGCATTTTTAGTAAAAAAATAACATTCATTTTATAATACCAATTGAGACGACTAGCGAAGTTGTATATTTCTCGGAATCCGTACATCCGTACCTAGCTTAACTAGTGGTGTGATAATCCAATTTGTCACAGCGTTATATAACGCAACACTATATAGTGAAGATGGGTTAAACGTACAGATTCCGAGAAAAATCCAGCTTCGCTTGTCGCCCATTTCGGTTTTCAACTTAATCGAGAATATTGAATTACATTTAAACGTTTCATAACATCTATTTGTTTTATTTTTCGTTTTATAAGTTTATTTAATAATGATTATCAACCAACTTTATATGGTACATAGACGATAATCATAAAGTATATGTGCTCTACTAATAAAAGTGTCTTGTTATGAGTAATACAGTTTTTATAAAACACACACATAGAATGTATTGTTATGAAGCAATTGCAAAAATCTATATCGCTCACACATAAACATGATATGGACTTTTTCCTCAGTGTATTACGGTACGGCCGAGAGTCATTCGGGGGTGCCTGATTGAATCCGCGCAGGGTCATCAACAATCTTTGTATACAACATGATGAGAAAATTAACCATTCAGTCGAGGTACAGGGTAACGTCAAGCAGAACAATTCACCATAGTAAGCATTTTTTTAAACACAAATTCGATGTTATATAATAACCATCCAATTCGGAAGTTTATAAGCATTCAGAATATGCAATAATACGCATACCTTTCTATGTATTTTGAATAAATAAAAAAATCCTTTTGAGTGTAGGGGAAATGTGTATAAAATGCGCCACCACGTTTTCTTGGCCAATAACCAAAATTTCGTCTCAAAATCATGAGCAGTTGAAGCCAATAAACATTTACAAGTCGTCACGCAAAAAAAAACTCCAAGCAAAGTAAAAAAAGTTTTTTGGCTCTTTCCGATGCTAGACCTAGACCAACATTTGAAAAGGGCGTAACAGCCGAAATTAATTTATTCCGGTTCCTTGTCTATGTATAAGCTACATATATATGTTGACGAGGAACTGGAAAGAATAAATTTTGGCTGTTATTTCATTTGCAAATGTTGGTCTATTTATTTTCTCCCTACTATTATCAGTCTGATATATTGATTACTTTCCAGTAGGGTAGAGAACGATTTGGGCAGCACCCCCTATTCCCGTCCGCAACCTTAATAACTCGACCACGTTTCAACCAAATGGCTTGATTTTTTGTACATGTTTAGTTTTTGTTGATATCTAGTGATAGCATAGCATAGCATATGTGATTGTACAAATCGTGAGTGGCTATACAATGCTCAATTGAGCAATCTACCGTATATTGTCGCAAATTGGTACTTGGGATTAGTACCTTTTCCTATACAGTAGCAGTTGTATACCTGGCCACGTCCTTACAATCACGGAAGGAAGGGAAGGAATGTTAGTTCAACATCTACTAGTGAAGATGCAGGGAACCCATACTACCTTCATAGATGTCTCAGGAAGGAAAATTATTGTTAGTGGCCGCGCAATGCAGAACACAAAATTTCGGTCACTCGCGCGATCGTTCTGCTGTCCGAAACAAGAGCCAACACGCACTAAACTGATTAACTTTATTACCGGCCGCGCAATGCGGAACACAAAATTTCGGTCACGTTATCAAGGTTGTGAATGGGATTAGGGGGTGTTGCCCAAATGGTCCCGCTCCCTTTTTATGACTGACAATAAATAATGTTATGCAGAAGAGCGTGAAATTTCATTGAAAAATGCTCGAATATTTTGATTATCATTTTTTTGGTAGCGCATATTAGCCAGCATCGTTCATTTTTAATGGAAAAACATAATCTTGAAAAAAATCGTTTTCTTGTAATATTGTTGGTTTTTTCAAATAAATTTCTGTACAATATAATGAGTAATGACTGATATGTTAGATAATTGATAAACTCTTCGAAAATACATTGTTTCAGATGAAATCTCCATTAAATTAAGAGGTTTGCTTAGCTGCATATATTGACCATACTTCTCCTACAAAGCTAAGGCTGATACAAATCATTAAAAAAAACTATCCAACCCTAACCCCCCTCCCTATTGTTTAACAAATCTGACGAGTTGTTTTATTTCATTAAAAACATATTTTAATAACTATTTTTATTTTTCACCCCCTTGACCAGACGAAGACCACCAGCACATATTTTTTAAAAATATTTGTAACAACCTGATTTAAATTCTACCACGTATTCGCAAGACACAGATGCAGAGTTGATAATACACAAAAACCTCACACCCCGTGTGTACAGCAAATGATGCAATCATATCATACATTTACTCTACAGGTCGGTTCCGTCTCTGTCAACAAGCATGTAATGTATTTTTTCTGGAACAATTCTGTTTGCCGGTTCACATGAGATTTTTTTTTCCTTTAAAAATGTTTTCATTTAAAAATCAAAAAAGACCATGCTGAAAGTGGCTGGTTCGATTCCTGGTCCGGTCTAGGGAAGGAGCAAAACTTTCACCTGTCGTCGAAAAATAAAATAAGTGAAAAAAGTAAAAACAATGTTTAGAAAATCAGAAGATCCAAGACCGAAACTATAAACATAGGAGTTCGCCGCCGTATGAAGGAAGAGATGCTTGGCTCAGAAGATTTCCATTCCGTGAATCTTCGGGCAAACCAAATTTCGGGAAGTTGGAGGATACTGCGAACGTTTCCTCAAAAATGAAGAGGCGGATTTCGGCATTTGAAATGCGAATGAACATCTGATCAAACAAGCAGCCCTCTTATTGGAACCATCTCAAACTAGACAACACGATGTTCCCCATTACCGCACTGCTTCAATATCGGATGTAATCTAGGGCATATTCGGCAACAATTCATCTATACATACAAGTAAGACCCATCCAATTTATTCTCTAGAATTCCTTATCTCCGCTAATCGGAGATAATAATTGCTTTCGGATTATCTTATATATTTCTTGCTCTTTTTGTATATGAGCGCTGTTAATGGAGGTTGTATATGGCACTATGTAAATAATAGATTCGATGTCCTTATTGCTGTTGCCTTAAAAACTGCTTTAAACTGAATCGGTTACCGATGCATATATACATGTACTGCGTGATCCTAAAAAAAAACAATGGTTTTGTCCATGTTTAAATTAAAAACTTTTTTTTTATTCTTTATTATCGAGACTTTCAGCTGATATGATATAAATGCGCATTTTATTCCAACTTAAATATAGACCGTGTGAGTTTACGTTTGTTTTTCATCACTTTAATTTCTTTTTCTTTTTCTCGTTCCAGAGAGCGAGTAATGGCGCTTAAACCTAGGCCTATATGTACACTGATGTACATAAGTATTCGTCATGTTTTCATAGTCATCTATCTGAATTTATGCGAATACTTTTGCTCATCAGTGTATAAGCCAGGGCACTAGACTAAAAACTGTGTCCCATCCCAAGACGTCGAGGACCCAAGGAGTGTACATTAATCTTCTTAGGAAAGTCACTCCCAACGATTCGTCAATCATCTTTCCCCCTGAATGTGAAACGGTTGGTACGGCTGTCCCCGTTTCTTCCTTTCGTAGATTCAAAACTCTTCGTTGATCATGTTATTGATTACTAAATAATCTGATTGCCGGGGAGTTCTGGATTTTCTCCCAAATTCAAGCCTGCACGGTGGGCCTGGCCGTTTTAATACTTGTGTCATATTTATGATATGCTGCAAATATTTTAATGCAGACAAGAAAATGCTCGGGAATACAACCGACATCTCCAGGATGCTTTTCAATAATGGCTGTGCATGTGCTAAGACAAGACAAGACAAGACAAGACAAATGTTTTCATTGATACATGTGTGCTTTCTAGTGCGTGTATGCAAGTGTAATCCAAACCTGAAAATAAGCTACATAAAACTAAAAGGTTTATTATAACCTACGCACCTAATCTTTCACCGCCGAACTGTTGGACATCAGTTGTGAGCTTATCATCATTGAGCTTATCGTCGATCATCATGCCCAGATGCTTTAATGACCTCACGGAGTTATCCTGTGCAGGTCCCTACTCTTTCGCTTGCTGCAAACCATGGCGATTATGCACTACAACGACCGCGCTCTTGTGATGTGCAAGGAATTATCTCCTCGAGTTGAGCCATTCATCGATTCTGTCAATCGCATATGAAGCCTTTAGTTCGATTTCAACGAGAGTTCCACCCGTCACCTCTAGCATTACGTCATTCGTGAAGCCTTCTATTTGTACACCGGCCGGGAGACTTAAGCGTAATACTCCGTCGTACATGATATTCCACAGAACTGGTCCGAGGATCGATCCCTGTGGAACACCCGCTGACACTTCTATCGACTGCTGACCAACGTCGGTGTCATATATCAACATCCTGTTCTGAAAATAACTTTTCAGTATCCTGCACAGATAATCCGGAACCCTCAACCCAGCTAGCATTGTTAAACGCATTCTTTACATCAAGTGTAATCAATGCGCAGTACCTAAAACCTCGCCTATTCAAACCACGCGCTACCTTTGCCGTATCCGTTACCGATCTTACCTACTTCTATGGTAGGGCGGCCTTTACGGAAACCATACTGGTTGCTATTCTATTCTGGATTACCCTCTCTAGCAACTTCCCAGCTGTGTCGAGTAGGTAAATTGGTCTGTATACCGAAGGATCTCCCGGCGGTTTGCCGGGGTTCGGCAATAGCACCAATTTCTGCTGTTTCCATCGGTCTGGGAAGTTTCCTTCATCCAGGCAACGTTGGAGGCAGATCCTAAACATATCTGGATCAGCAAGAATAACATGTTTAAGGACCAGGTTTGACCATTCGGGCTTGGTGCTTTATTGAACTTAAATTTTCTTGCAGCTATGATAAGCCCCTCGTTAGTCACTAGCGGTACCACGTCGACTGACTCATATGGTGTAGCGGGCCAGTTCGATGATTAATGTTTCGGAAACAAACCTTCTACTATTCTGGATAGCATCCCTGGGAATCTCTCAGGAGGCGTGCTGCCATCACTATCCTGTATGCATCCCTCATGGGGTATTATTTGGTATCCAGCACAGCTGCTCAAAGCAGGCTCTTTTGCTACATTTTAACTCGTAGTTCAGAGCTCTGCTCGCTGACTGGAATACCCGGCGTATATCGAAGCGTATGTTCTAGCTTCTAGCACGTCGAAACCCTCTTTTAGCTCTAAGACAGGTTCTACGAAGATCTGCGATCGTTTTCGACCACCAGTACACTGGTTGTCGATTACCGAGAGGTCCTCCTTGGCATCGTTATCTCGCAGTTACGCGTTAGTATCTCGGTTAATTCGCCGCCACTTAGTCCTGTAGTCCGAGTTTCCCATCGTAGTTCCTCCTCTAACAGTTCCGGGTTAAACTGTGAGGTGCGCCATCCTGCATCAGTAGCACCAACCCGTGCGAGCTTGATGGTTTTCAGCTCCACACCTACGGCATAGCTTCCTGCGGTCAGGCCCCTTACTCATAGTCTTCAAGACGTCTAGACGATAATCGCCTCGCCTCTGTATTTTTGCTTGCCACTGCCATTGAAAGGCGCACCCTTTTCTCACACCCTTCATCCTTCTTAGCAGTGCACTATGGGGAGAGGGGTGGCCATTTATCGAAGAATTTACTATCTTCAATTTGTCTAATTTATATATCATATGAAAGTATATACCCTAGATAAGTGAATCGAAAAATATTGAAGCGTTGAGTTTATTCAGTCAAAATATATGGGTTAGCGAAGTGATGAAAATAAAAAAATCATTCCTTTCTTTGATTTGTATGTTATGAAGTTATTTTTTTTCCAAATATTAGATTTTATATACTATTTCAAAGCTTAAAACCTTAGCTTTGGATAGTTTGGTTTGTTTTGCACACAAAGATTAATATCAAAAAGTTGTAGAAGAAAACTTTAGTTACCATAATTCTATATAATGGCTATCAAATGATACCACAAACCTAATGTCCCCTCATCTGTAAATGGGGCATTGAAATACAACCCTCGCACCACCTTTTAGTGAGCTTGCGAATATTTGCGCTTTTACGAGAACGCAGCAATCCAACTTTTCTTGAAAATTGTGGTTTTTATTCTCTATACCTCGTAATGATTAGAAAATGAGCAACATTATCAATAGAAATATGATTGCCCAAAAAAAAAATTACATTGGTGACATTTTTTTAAGGGTTAACGATGGCCCCTAGAGGGTTTAAAAAGGTTCTTAAAATTTCCTTCACATAATATATGTTGCATAGAAACAGTTTTCATTGATTTATTTTTGTATGGGAATTCCCCATAGTGCAGTGGCCTACTCGGCTCCATTTGCCGCACTCTTAGCGGCTTGCTGACGACTCTGCTTCGCCTTTTTGATATTCACGACCTTCGTCCACGGTAGGTCCTCCTCCCGGCGATCCTTAGTTAACCTTTTTGGTGGAAGCACTGTTTTCCGTTGATCCTTATGGCCAACTGTCCGCTCAATCCTCTCCCGGCGAGTTTCCGCATCTCTCCTCTTAGGTGGTATCCTTTTAGCTACATTCAGGTCAACCACTTGCGTGACCTTACTTAGCTTCGGAGTTGCACCGCTTATGGCCATCCGCTTTTGGAGTTCCGCAGATCACGGATTTTATGCTCCGCCTTCTTACTGACCTCTAGCAAAGTCTTTCATTCCGATTTCGCATCCACGACTAGAGTGCAGAGGGTCAGTACGGCCTGTTTCCTTATTATAGTTTACGCGGGTATCCAGAAAGGACATAAATCACGAGATTCAAATATTTTTCAATTGTTTTAGTGAATGAATGCGTCAGTCTATTTACGGGTCAATCCATTTTACAATTACGGCGCCTTTCTTGGCAGCAACATGATTATTTCATTTAAAAAATTAAAAAAAAAACATGAATGAAAACATGAACCAACGAATGTGTCCTATTTTGCTCCAGATTCAAACTAGAATAGTGGTCGAAGATTTGGAATTAAACTGAATCACTACTGATTTTACTCTTAGTAGTTTTGTAAATACATTTTGTAAATAATTCAGCATTTCAACTAATTCTTCGATAATGTATTTGATTGATCAATTGTGTTGTTTAATAATGCACGAGAAATGCATAATCACTGCGAGGTAGATTAATCTGGGCTTTTTTTTCTAAAATGTCACAGAAACATAGTCAAGTCATGCTGCAGTACCTAAGAGATCTCAAACCTAGAGATGGTCGCTATGGCACACTTCAACAAGAGTGAAAACAAAAAAGATAGCCACAAATGCTATTCGGCAGTTATTGGCAATAAAACGAAACATTCCTGTACTTAATGCATAAATATTATAAAATACATTTCGCGAGGGTTGCATATCACTCTACCCTGTCGCACAAAATGCACCCACTAACCTCATAGGCGTAACTAGAGTTTCGGTCTAGGGGGGGGCCATGGCACCAGCTGGTGGGATGAAATTTTCAAAGGCGATTTAAAGCACTGTGCGCATGAATTGCAATAGAAATTGTTTGACTAAGTTTATCGCTCATTCGTCCTAGAACTAACATAAAAAAAATCGCGAATAATACAATTGATTTCCAATGATGCTGTGATTACTTCAAAATGCTGTGTCTGTGTCAACTTGTCTTCTCCATGTTACTAAATGTGGATAAGTGTGTAATCTAAGATTCAAGAATCTTCTTCGAATTATCTATAAATGATATTCGATATGAGTATGTTTCTGAAAGTTTTCAAGCATTTCCATGATTACTTAATGCATAAAGATCTCGATTTTTTTGAAACTTAAAATTTTGGAAACTCTTTAGATGTGGAATAAATTCCACGAATTTTTTTCATAACCAATATAAGTATTCATGCAATTCCAAAATGTATGCTATGTGCTGAAATAGTTAAGTACCGATGAACACAAATTTGGAATCCTAAAGTGTTTTTTATGAGTCATAAAATTATGAGTCATAAATTAAATTCCAGAATAACATAGGGTTTTTGTAGTTACTGACGTTAGGAAAAGGCCTTATTATGGTTTTCTGAATAGGTGAGAGATTTCTCTGCAAAAATCAAAGAGACTTGAGAAGCAACCAAATCGATTTGAATTGTGCTGCAAAAGAAATGTTTTCTGATACGAACTGGTTTCTAAATCTATTTTTTTTATCCTAAAAAACAAATTCTAACTAAAGCAGGCACAAAAGAGTTTTCCGATGATCCTTATGAAATCGCCAAAAAAATTAAATGGAACAAGATCTTTTGAGGATTACAAAAATATTTCTTTAATGCAATCTCTGTTGTGAGTGCGAAGGTTGCCTAAGTTTTGTCCTAATACTTTCAATAGAATGCGTTGTTGATTTTTCTGTCATTGTAACAAAGATTTTTAAGTTTATATCTTTCTGTGCCAGAATTATATAGCGAGAGCAAAAAGCTCCAGAGGAATTTGATCAACTGTTTTGCGGCATACCTTGCGATTAACTCGAAGATTTTCGAAAGAATGGTCGTTCGAAATTTCATTGACCGGATTTGTGTACATGTGCTCATTTTGATGTAGTTGCTTCAGTCTTTTTTTAAGCGGATGGTAGTTTAATAGAACAGAAATATTTATATCTTAATACAATTATGTTTTTATGTTTCTGCGACCAGGATACTAGTCAAACAAATGCAGAACAAATTTATTATTTTAAGCTAGCAACTGAATTAGAAGCAGTATTGATTTTAGCCTAAAAATCGGGAAAATGTTCCCGGGGGTCCAACTTAAATATTTCGATGCTTTGCTGAACAAATGGTCATAGATGTGATAACGCAACAAAAAATATGTTTATAGAATTCATAATCAAAATTAAGAAATATGTAGGAAATATGTAAATGAAATAAAAACTGACTAAGTTGGAATTACTTTTCAAAATTTTCTGGGGGGGGCCACAAGTAGGTCTGGAGGGGGCCAGGCCCCCTCCGGCCCCCCCTTATTTACGCCAATGACTAACCTTCGCGGTCGCTATTTTCAGGAGACATGAAGCGTGGGTGTACTTTACTTACTGTTGACGGTATCCTCACGCGTTCGGCGAAGCGAAGTTAAATTGAGCTCCAGGTTACATTAATGTAAAAACAATCTCCTACTCACTTCAGATAGGTGCAGAAGAAAGAAACTTATGTAACATTATAATGACTTGCGGGAGTTCCGACTGGTAGCGAAGGAAAATAACGAGTTAACATTTAATGTTATTTGAAATTCTCTGAGGAAGAGAAAAACAGACAGTTTCATTCATATTGTATGAAGTTTAGCCTGTTTAGTGTTTAGGCTTTAAGATGAATTCAGTCATTTGTGCAATACAAAACAAATTAATCTATATTTTTTTAACCAGTAAGATAAGATCGCGACAAGAGCTAAAAATTTGTCAAACCATTCGCAACAATGTTCTGCATCCCTGTCTTGTCCCGACACGAACTACTTACAGATCGCCGTCGCGTTGGTCGCGATCGTCAATAATCATACAATATGTGAGTAATTATAATGATATAGGATGCTTTATGTTTCTTCTTCATAAATGCTGACGAGAATTTATGTAGATGGTTGGGCAGTGATTGCGCGACATGCTTGCCGATGATGATGCTGATGGATATACTTCACACAAGTGGGTATTTGCTGGCAGACGGTGACTACACGGTGAGGCGCGTTGCGTTGGCTGTTGTCGTAAAATCTCCGCCTGCCTTTGATCTGATCCTTATCCCTACTTTATTCGAACTGGGGCCGCGCAATGCCCCATACACAACACAACGGGAGTAACCCGAACCACATTTTTCGAAATAGTCCCCCGAGGAGGAGGAGGAGAGAACAAATTGGCAACTGTGCGACAGCCGCGCATCGACGACGCACAAACCGTGTATTTTACTGCGTTGGTTGTGCACGACAGCGATTCGGCCAAACGCAGAAAGGTTGATGGATGAATTAAGCTCTCTTTGCATGTTGCCCGATTTCGCAGCTTTGGGGCCACTAGCTGACGATGAAGATGATTATGATGGTGGGATGGGGCTGCGAGTTTACGATGCATCACCACCATGAGAGAATGGACATGAAACGGGTTGGCCATTATTTCTGTTCAAGTATTTGTGATAAGGATCTGGACGTGGAGCTGTTTTGCTTCTCTCTTGACGATTGACGGTTTGTGGGTGAATGTGAAGTATGGTACTTTAAGTGTAGTTATTTCATTGAGTTGAAATGTTCCATTTTAAAGGACGATTTACGGTAAGTTGATAATTGGTCAGTTTCGGTTTCTAATTTTTACATTAAGTTTTCAGAATGATCCCAAAACATAGCGTGTCCGGGTGACAGCCAGTGATTCAAGGTTGTACTAGATGTGAATCAAATGCCGCTATTTAACTACAGTATGATCAACGGATCTCCATCAGTTAGCCTTGTGAGCAAAGGCGTAGGATTTCCAATCCGGAAACGGTAAGTTCGGTTCTCGGTCCGGTCCACGATGTTTTTTTCCTCAAAACAGATTGAAAAAATAATCTAACGGGCTGGGATATTCAAGTTTTAGTAAAAAAAATAGTAAAATTGGTTAATCTACAATTTGGTTAATTCAACAATGTTGACGTTTTTGACATCACATAAATCCGTCCGTTCAACCCAAGGCTAAATCATTTTAATATAGGGAGCGGGACCATTTGGGCAGCACCCCCTATTCCCGTCTGCAACGTTAATAACTCGACCGCGTTCCAATCAAATGGCTTGATTGTTTGTACATCACTAGATAACGACAGACACTAACCATGTACTAAAAAACAAGTAATTCGGTTGTAATACGCTCGAGTAATGAACATAGCGGGCTTGGTAGTCATATGGCTATACTGCTTCTGCCTCATACGCAGGAGGTCGTGGGTTCAATCCCAGGTCCGTTCCATTCTCCTACTTTGTATCTTTCTCTATATTTCTCATGTTCTAGCAATCGCTAGAACTGGAAATGGACTTCCATGCCGTTTCCATTACTATTCCTATACCTTCAACTTGAGTATTCTAACAGTAATCTGCTAGAATTGGAAATGAACTGAAAAGCTCGTTTCCTACATCAAATTGGAAATTCCATCAGTTGCCTTTTCCTATCTATCACATTAGCAGCTCGTTAACCAAGACGGACATCTGCCTCTCGAACCTAACCCAAAAATTCCAACAAATTCCGCATGAACTCGTGGCAAGTGCAGAGGTATATTCGGCTTGCAGTGAGCGACTGATTGCATCATCATTTCCTCCCCCTTCTCTATATTGACTTGCATTCTGACGTGGCAGGCGCCAGTATGACCTAACAAATTGTACATTAAAGATGTGAGCTAGTCCCAAGCAAACATCTGATGGTTCCCTGTGCAAGAACAGCTGATCTGGTCATAATGGAGTAGCAACTACGAGCAGTCAATCAAGCTCAAGCTCAAGCTTTAATGCGCTCGAGTAATGGACGTTGTTGAGGGGAATAGGGGGTGCTGTCCAAATGGTTCTCTACCCTATTCTACTATATTCTATATTCTACTAACACGTGGTTTTGAAAAGCAGTCAGCTTAAATTATGCCATTTTTGTGATAATATATCATGAAAACATTCTTTCATATATTCAACCAGTCAAAGCGATCTTAGCATACTACAGAACAATAATGGTTTCCATAGTTACTAGTGTGTGCTGTATTATTTCATAGTTTTTTTATTTAATTTGTCATATACTCTTCTTCCAAAGGTTGGTTTGTTACCAGCAAAATATAAAAAAACGGTAGTAGATTTGCCCATTACTCGCTTATTATTAGTTGCAATTTTTTAGCACAAAAACTGCAAAGAAACTGGTTGGCTTTAAAATAAAGTTTTAAAATGCGTTTTCAAACCTCTGATATATCACACTTTTCGGATATTGTACTTCGTTCGATTAGTAAACGCAAATTATGTATTTAACAAAACTATGAACCCAGCTGGTCATTCCAACCAAAATACGAGAGCCGATGTCTAATGTTTAAAACTAATAGTTTAGACAATAGACAATAGACACTGAAGACGACCACACAGTTGTGGTCGAAATACGTATCTGCAAAGATATCAAAATAATTGGTGGAATTAAATTGAGATTCGATTCTGGGACCATTGCTTAACTTAGCTTTGACTGACCACACATATCTATGGTTGCGACTCCGTGATTGACCAGAATCAGTGAAATTGCACAAAGAATCAACTGAATGATTGACTGGGATTGTTCAAGCATTCTCAGTGTGTAAGTTTCAGTGACTCTAATATTCAAATGATCAATTCGATTCTGGGAGCATTGCACGGAGAAACTAAATTTACCCATTAATGGGTACTTTTATATGCTATTTCTTTCTACAAGCAGAAAAATTTACCCATTTTTGAAGTTCGGCGGCATAACTCATTAATGAGTTATGCCTCCGAACTTCAAAAAATGGGCAATTTTTTCTGCTAAGATCAGTACTGGTAGCTTTCGTGACATTGTTGCATTTTCATTTTCAAGAGTCCAAATGAAAATGTAGCCGTCTCCCACATTACAAGCAGTCATGATAGGAATGTTGCTTTGTTTTGAAATCTAAATTTCCAAATAATTTTAATAGATCTGTGCAAATAACGATGACTAGTCGATAAAATGATTGTATTGTTTTTGATTTTCGAGTTAGAAGTAACATTATTGAAAACAAACAGCTTGTTTACAATAGTTTGATGCGCTTTCATGAAATAAAAATCCGTGAAAATTTGGCAGAATTCCTTTCATTGTTTATGTTTTCTATGAAAGCGGAAGAGAATAAAATGTAAATATCGTGTGACCTCTCTCAATGAAAGTGAAAATCTCAGTACTGCCTGAGATAAAGAGATTGCACAAAAAAGTATCCATTAATGGGTAAACGAAAATCTCCGTATGTGCAATGGTGCAAAGGGTCGACTTGAAAGATCTCCATCCTGAGCAGTGACGCCGGGAGTGGGTAGGACAAGTAGGACATGTCCTACAAGCGAATTTTCCTGGGTGGCAAAGTCAAGCCAATGCCTTACCCATGATTCTGGTAACATATCATCCTCGACACCATCTAGGTCATGGTTTCCCAAACTGTGGGTCCCGACCCCCAGGGGGGTCGCGAGCGGATTGTTGGTGGGTCGCGTAGAACAAATATTAATTGCAGCTCGAATGCCGAACCTTTTAATCTTTTTTTTCAGGAACATAATTTCAAGTTCAAACCGCAATTGTTTTTAAATATTGATCACCACGCTATTTTAGAAAACATTTATGCCTAAAAGCTGTCCCCTTAATGAAGTAAAATAAAAATATTTTGATAAACAATATCATGTTTGTCATTTTTTGCATTTGTACATGAAGGTAACGTGAATATTTTTGTAAAACTTGCCGAAACAGATGACATTCTGATTCAATTAATGCTTAATAGGGTTTCTCACCCCATTCCCGGCCTAATATGCGCACGACTGCATTATTTAATTGATATTTATGACTAGGGGCAACTTTTCTGAATTTAGTGGGCCGTGTAATATTGCGATGGGGTTCACCTCTGCTTCAAAAATAGTTATTCTTGCTAAACACCGCTTGAAAAAGCTTTTATTTGGTTTAAATTAACATGGTGCAGCACTCATTTCAGTCATAGGCGATTGCTTATCCGGCATACCCCAAATCTCCTCGGCATACGCAATATTTTACTCAATCTCTCAACATCTTACTCTCATTCTCTCTCTCGGGACGGTAGAAAATGCGACGTAAACAAAAATATGCACGTTCCACGACAACAAGATGCCAGATGGTATTATTCATATTTACTCATCCAAATTTCTTCCAAACACTTAAAAACAATATCTTTTCCACCTTTTGAAATCGAGAGAATTATAAATAACATGATAGCGTCAACGTATTAGACAGTTTTCCTATTAACGATGAAGGATTATCTTCATACTAAAATAAGACTTATGGCCTTTTGGCAGCACTGTACAGCTAGAAGTTCTTGGGCCGAGGTGATTTTTTGTTCGGTTTGAGGATACATTTTAAAATGTATTCCAATATGTTTATATAAAATCTAGTGATACGAACAATTACAAAAGATTGAAGTGCGTGAGTTTAGCATTATTGTGTGGTGATAAACAGCCTGAAGCAATGGTTGTATCGAGCACTGTGACGATTTTCAGGTAGGTGTTTATTTGATGATACCGTTTTGTAAAAGTGGAAAGAATCACTCCGGCTCAGTGGTGTTGCAACGAAGAGCAAAAGTTTGAAATCTACATTTTTATTTTCTATAATTGGATCGATTAGGAGTGAAATAAATGGTTGAAAAATATTGAATATTGTGCGAGATAAATAGGAGACTTTTTTAAAATGATCAATCATAAACCTACGGCTACTAAACAGTATAAATCATTAGCTTTCTGTGCAGTGAGCCGGGAATGGGGTCCATAGGCCCAAGTAGTGATTTACCCTACTACTTGGTAATTTTTTTTCATAGGTGGGTCGCGAGACATATAGAATCTTGCTAGGTGGGTCGCATACCCAAAAGTTTGGGAAGCTCTGATCTAGGTTATTACTATTGTCTTTATTCAAGCGATTGTTGTTATTTTTGTTATTTTAACAACTAACAACTAATTTATAACAACATTTTGTATCATTATTTTTCTGAAATAAATAACTTCCCTTGTTTTATTTTTGTTATGCATTCTTGATCGGGTCTAATCCCGTTCGGAAAAGGTAAGGAAATGCAGGCATTTATCTGAAATTAAAGAATATTAATTATCAAAATAAATCAACACAAGAAAGATTTTCACTTACCTGAACCATGGTTAAATTTGCATAACAAATTGAGCAAATATAACAAATAGTCTTGTACTGTACATACTTCTTTCAAATAAATCAAAAATCTTCAAATCCACAAAATTTTCACTTTACAAATATGGCGTCAGAGCGGCACTTGATCTAAACTGAGAGCTCGATAATTTTACGGGGTTCTCAGTGAAGTGCTTTGGTTTTACTGAACGATCGTTTTTTTTTGACAAGTATAGGGAGAACAGAGCTGATCGGTAATGTATATTACCGAAGCTCAGTATTAAACTTTTAACTACTGAGGCATCGGTAGAAATTATTGTAGATATTAGTAAATGAACCACAAATAACTGAGCTCCCCGTTGAAATTTTATTGCCTTTCTCGTATACAAAGTATACGTAAAGGCTATATGTTCGCTCCAAAAACGAACTTTTTATAGGAGTCCCGGAGACCCATAGTGTTATATACCGATCGACTCAGCTCGACGAATTGAGGTGATGTCTGTGTGTGCGTGTGTGTGTATGTGTGTGCGCAAATAATAATAATCACTCATTTTCAGGCACTTATCCTTAACCGATTTGCCTTAACCGAGTTGCATTTGACGCGGAATCTTGTCTCATTGTTTCGTATTGAAAATTGACCCAATCGGACTATGGGCTTCGGAGTTAAGGCCAAAATATATTTTTCTACAGGAAAAATTTTCACTAACTATTTAAACACTTACTCTTAGCTGATTAATTCGCAACATTCGACGCAGAATCTTGTCCCATTGTTTCGTATTGAAAATTGGACAGATCGGACTATGGGTTTCGAAGTTATGGCCAAAATTCATTTTTTACATAAGAAACACTTACAAAATACTCACTCATTTTTCAGGCACTTATTTTCAACGGAATGGCTCGCAACAAGTTGCATTCGAGGCGGAATCTTGTCTGATTATTTTGTATAGAAAATTGGCCAAAAAAGATTTTTTTACAAAAAAAAACTTTCTCATTTTTAGGCACTTGCTCTCAACTGATTTGCTCGCAACAAGTTGCATTCGACGCAGAATCCTGTCCCATTGTTTCCTATTGAATCCTAGCCGAATCAAACTATGGGCTCAGAAGTTATGACAAAAATATTTTTTTCCATACCAAAAGTGCGTAGAAATTACTCACTCGAAAAAAACGAGAAAGTAACCATCACCGCTAGGTGGATTAATCTGGGTTATTTACCGTATAAAATCAGTAAACAATATTCTTCTTCTTGTTTTTGGCATTACATCCCTACACTGGGTGACAAGGATTATGTACGGCAGGCATCTGTTGAAAAACACCTGAAACCGTTGAGTGTTATTCACTGATACTGTGCTTAAATGATTGTTTTGCTTTTGTAATTTGATTTCTTTGCAAAATTATTATTTGATTTCTATACGCACACATAAATTAATCTGAAATTTGAAGTTGAAAGTTGGAAGTTGAAAATATTTACAGATTAGAAAATTGTATAAAATTTCCTTCAAAGCTGTGATTGATTCTTTGTTTTATTTCTTATGATTTTTATCAAAATTGTAACGACCCAAGGACTCTTGGAATTCGTTGACCTGCTCCAGAATGATGCGGAGAGTGATAAGATGGTCCACACATAATCTATCGGTATGTAATAAGGCCTGCTGCCGCAGGAGAGTGGCATCTATGTTCTTCTACATCCAGGCTAGGATAACTTTGCATTGAACTTTGAGAGCGGCCTCGCCAGTTACCGCATACAGTTAGGCCATCCTTTTTTGGTACCTTTACTAAGATACCCTTCATCAAGTCGACAGGGAAAGTTACGGTGTCCCAGATATTACGAAATATACGATACAGTGGCCATGTTTGTCTTCATGGATGGCCGTTTGAATCTATAGCAGTGATGTAGTTGCAGTATTGATACGTGGTATACGTCGGATCCTAGGCAGATCGTGTCGAAGGTTAGCGACTTAGCTGGCACTTGAAAATGCTGTTCGAAGGTCAAGCAGGTCGATCATTGGCGAAAGAGTCCACCCACGCTCGCTTGCAAAGTAAGTGAGAACAACTTAATTTTGAGTAAACATTAATTTCCGTGTATTTCTTTTGTTTGCGTCATTATGCACTCAATTGCTTTTTAACGAGGTGTCTTTCTACTGTTGACTGTGCATCCTTCGTCACCAGTCTTAAAAACTAGGTACAATGAATCACAAACATATTTTCCATTTTGTTTAAGTTGATAATTTTTTTTCCCGATTCTAATACGTTCAGAGCATTTCTTGCGCTCAAAATATTTCAGCTATTTAATACTCACTTAGCACTTTTGCTAGCAACACTCGTGCTTAAAATATTTCAGAAATTTTGGATTCTCGCTGAGCACTTTTACGAGCTCCACTCGCGTTAAAAATATTTTGCGATTTCATTACGAACTGAGCAGTTTTGCGAGCACTACGCGTGTTCACATTGTTTTAGCTATTTAGATACGCATCGAGCACTTTTGTGAGCATCACTCGCGCTCAAAACCTTTTGGCGATTTAATCACGTACTGAGCACTTTTGCAAGCAACACTCGTGCTCAAAATATTTCAGAGATTTTCCCCACAAACTGAGTACTTTTGCGAGCACCACTAGCGCTCAAAATGTTTTAGCAATTTGGATATGTACTGAGCACTTTTGCGAGCACCATTTGCGCTCAAAATATTTAACGATTTGGATACGCACTCAGCACTTTATCGAGCGCTATCGCTCCTGCACTCTTGCGAGCACCACTCGCGTCAAAATGTTTTAGCGATTTTTCACACGCACTGAGCACTTTTGCTAGCACCACAAGAATGCATGATTTTATGACAATCGTGCATGAATTCCATGCACAGATTGCATTAAGTCAATATAGCAAGCCATTGCATTAGGTCTCTGGTCACGAGAGAAAAGAACTAGGTAGGTATGTGTTTGTGTCTACATAGAATCTATTTTTAAACTTCCGTCGAGGAACGAATTCTTTATACATACTTCGCCAACCTCATTTGCTTACAAAAAAAATGACCGAAAACGAGAATTGAACCTAAGCCGTCTTCCAATAGAGTAATAGAGATAGCAAAGGGTGATGAAAGTGGAATTGGCTCTGCGTCCTTGTCCACCATCAAGTTGAACGGAGTCGGGTTGTGTGAGTCGAAGCTATACTGCTGTACACGATGCATATATTCTCAATCCAGTTGAAAACCGGAATTGGGGGATAGCGCAGTTGGATTTTTCTAACAATCCGTACGATAAACCTAACTTCGGAAGTGTTGCGCTGTTTTCATATCGCGAAGCGCCATTCAGCGCACCACTTCCGAAGTTAGTTTTAACGTACGGATTGTGAGAAAAATCCAACTTCGCTAGCACCCAATTTCGGGCTTCAACTGGATTGAGTATATTTGTAGCTGGAAGAGCTAACGAAAGTCGTTTAGATGTGTTGATCGAAACTAAATAAACCGATTTAATGCAATGAGTTGACGTAACAAATATAATATTCTGTGAGTGGTTTGCATGCGAGATTTGATACAAAACGATTAATGAAAATAATGTCACAACTTTTTGTTTTGCGTGCAATCGCGTTCAAAATATTTTAGCGATTTTAGCGATCACACGAACTGAACACTTTTGCGAGCACCACTCGCGCTCAAAATGTTTTAGCAATTTGGATACGCACTGAGCACTTTTGCGAACACCACTCGCGCTCAAAATGTTTTGCGGTTTTTCACACGTACTGAAAAGTTTTGCGAGCAGCACTAAGACCTTGCCGAACACTCCTCTTCGGCAGCTTTAGTCATCAAAGTTAAAAAAAAAAACAAATCGTTGGACAGTAGATGGACAATTAGTGGAAAATGTTGAAAGCTTACAATATCTTGGAAGCCAAAAAATTGCAAGGACGGGATATTTAAAAAAAGGACAGCCTAAGTGAACGCACCAATATCCGGGTTTTTAATTCTGTCGTAAAACCTAATCTCCATAAAGAAATAAAAGAAGTCAACCGAATTCTAACTAGCTGGACAACGTTCAGGATCGAGGTCTTTCAAGCCGGCTCTTTGTACCAAAAGGGTGTACGGGATAAGTAAAATTATTTGGTCGAAGAGTGTATTGTATTGCCGTAAATGGTGTCAAGCAATACTCACTTTGCAATACTTTTACTGACATGAACATTCTTAGGCAGTGAATTCCAATATGTATGCATTATTTCATAAACAATTAGAATTAATTCGCTCATTATTGCTTCTGTTTTGGTCTGAAATTCGTAAACGTTAGACCCGTCCACTACCAATAATTCTGCTTTTAGATATCTTCTACTAAGAATCGTCGTTGAAACCAAACCACCCGATTAAGATGACGTTTTCTCTTATTACCTCCGGTCTACGCCATTCAGTCTTTCCAAAGCAGAAAAATCACGCAGTTTAAAGTTCGAACCTATGGGCATCGCAGTTTATGTAACACGTCGGTCGCTAATTATGCGCATATTTTCAACTTCATTGCTGTCACGCAACCATATCTGTCGTCGCAAGTCGCTTTCCTTCGTCTCCGGAAGATATGATGTGAGAGGCGTTGATCGACTGCCAGATGTCCCAAGCCCAACGATCCGCGAGTTTGCACTCAGTGTTTAGGTGCTCTGCCATTATGATTTGTAAGTTAGCATCAATGTTTAAGAAAATTTGTTCCACGAAGCTCATAACAATTACGACGGCAACCAAGTTTCTTTCTTCTGTTTCTCTACATTGTATAATGGGGAGCTTTAATTCGCTTAAACAGTGTGAAAAGCAAACAACAGATCACCCATAGGTCTCACGAAACTCACGACACGTTTATTTTCCCAATGCAAAGCAGGTCGCGTCATAAGCGGCCATAAACCAAACGTGCAATATAATATTTATTTGCAAATTATGAGATCCACCAACAGATTGTTCATTTTGTCCCTCCGCTCGAAGTGCCTTCCAAGCCTGTGGTCGTTTGGTCGGAAGTGCATCACAGAAAAGGCGGCACTATCTTTAACATACATCTTCTGACTATTTCGCTTTGGGCATTCTGAGTGCCGGGAAAAGTTGTGCGACCGACCTATGAAGCTGGAATTCGATCGAGATTGAACTAGAAACACAATAACCGAAGCCAATGGGGAATAAGTCGTTGTCTTGTTTGTTTACTAAGCAGTGATTTGCAGTGGTATGTCTATTTGAATAATAGTTGCAAACGGGTCTATTACTTGATCATTTTTTGCATTTAGTTAGATCTTAGTCGACCACTTGAATCGACTTTAGCGACTTCGTTAGGGTTCAGTATCATTTTGAAGCAAACATGTTGGTGTGTATAGCATTGATCTTTGTTTTGTCCACTCTTTCACGGATACAAATTTTATCCATTTGCTTCAAAAATATTCATGTTTACTTCCAAAATGGTAAAATGTTTGAATCAAACATATTTATTTTTAAAACCAAATTAAATCCCTGTTTGTTTTATACGAACACTAGTGGGCAGCCCCTCGCTCGCTCTTGCAAAAGTAAACAAAAACTCGAGTTCGGATCGGATCCGATCGGAGGTCAACAGAGGAGCAGGAGCAAGCGTGGAATAATATGTTTTCTTGCTTCCAAATTGATGATAAGGATGTTTTTCAGGTACAGAAAGGTAAGTAAATGAAATATGAACGATTAGAATTGTGAAATCTGGTAGTCAAATGCTACCAGAATATGAAAATTGGTAGAATTGATAAGAAAATATTATGAATGGCCGAACCAAAACAATAATATCCATGTTTGCTTCAAACATTTAGCTGGTTGAAACAACTTGAAACGCACATTTGATTCAAAAAAAAGTTTTCGTTCGCTTCAAATGCAACAATATGATTGATCCAAATATATTTATTTTTGATGCCAGAACAAACTGAATTATTGTTTGGATTTACCTAGAATATGTTTGTTTTTAACGTATTTTTTTCTGCGTGTTAAAGCTTATATCTTTTACATTTTCATACAATTTCATTCTACCCTTGATAACATTCTTCCAAATTTACACAATTTGGTTGAAAGTTGAAACGATTGTCGGCGCATATTGAAGTAGTTCTCGAAAAGGACGATCAACAAAGAACCAGATGTTTATTCTGCGACAAATCCTTGATAAATTCCGGGAATACAAGTTGCGGACTCATCATCTGTTTGTGGACTTCTAGGAAGCGTACGACTCAGTGAAGCGGAACGAACTATGGCATATAAGGCTAGAGCATGGCTTTCCGGCAAAGCTTATATGGCTGGTTCGTGCGATGTTGGACGGGTTCAAATCGAGCGTCAGAATATCGGGTGAGACATTCGATTTGTTCATGACGTTAGATGGATTGAAGGAGGGCGATGCGCTCTCTAATCTGCTATTCCAAATAGCTGTGGAAAGATCATTTCGAAGATCTAGTGGGCAATTCATTTTGAAGATCTTGTGTGTTCTTCGTCATTGCCCCTATGAATCTCCATTATTTTTATTTTTGATCATAACTTGATGCATATATGCTTTCACTGCTATTCAGAATATTATAAAACTTTAATTTTCGCATAAAAAGTTTAGTCACAAGGAGTTGATGACACAATGCATCTCCATGTGCTTGTATGCTTATATGACGAACATGCTAAAAATTTGTCTCCATAAAAAGTAATAAATCACGAAAAGTAATGAAATTACGAACTTTGTGTCTTCGATCAAATTTGTGAAGACACAAACCTTGTATGTTGTAAAGTAGACAAAACATTTTCTTTATCTTACTTTTAGAATTTAGAAGGATCGATCATTATGCTGCGAAATGATGAGCAGTGTTGGTAAAAACTCAAAATCTCAAAACTCATGGATGATTCAAATCAAGCGTGAGTTGGAACGCACCCAACTCAGCACCTAAAAACTCATGGATGAGTTGAACCATCCATTTGAATCATCGTAGGTTTTCTTTTGTTCTCCTTCGTTAAAAACAGTGAATTGACGTTTGTCGCATAAAATATTAGACACTCTTTTATGTATAAGCAATAAATTGCCCCCAAATTGATTTCAAATGCGTTTTTAAACCAAAATGATTTTTTGGCAAATGAGGTAAATGATGAAATGAAAAATTCAAACGTGATACATTCCTTTAATATCGCAGATGATTTCGATTGCACGGGAGCGCTCGTTGATTGAGATTTATGAGTGATTTTATCAACACTGATGATGAGTTGACATCCGGGAAGGGGCGCCTAACATAGCTCTGGTCCTCACAAGTTCCAATTAATACTCACGCTTCCACAGGTCTTCCGATGACAATTGACCGCCAGCTAAGGATTGCGTACTTAGCTGGTAGTGCAGCCTGGGCACTGTTGTCCTTCTGACATCAGCTAGAGTGAGAGGGTGCGTTCTGTGGGGTCTGCCTAGGATGTGGTGGGTTTCGACAGTGGGCTGCATGTGTCCCCAAGCAGGCCCTATCAAAGCGACCGTGTGCCGCTCAAAGCGCACTAGCCTAGTCCTGGTGTTGGGTGGGACTTTAAACAAATTTGACCCGACTGACCGAGCGTCTGTTCACCAAGGAGGTGCGGGCTCCAACAGCGTCTGTTCTGGCATCCAGCGGCTGAGTATGAAATGCTATTCTTCGGAAGCTATACCTAAGATGGCAGCCCCATCCAGGTGGATAGGGAACCTTGGGCCAACAACCTACTGTTCCCGAAACATCATTTTGTTCGAGAATCCGATAATGAAAGAATACGGACTGATTTTACGGCGACGACTCTTAGCGCGAAACAACGGACACGAATAGGAACATGGAACGTTTTAACCCTAGCCCAGCAGGGTAAATTGGCACAACTTGCCAATGAGGCACGCCGCATGAAGCTTGAGACCCTGGGACTGAGTGAAGTCCGTTGGCCAAACTTTGGAGAACACAGAACGCCGTCGGGACAAGTTCTGCTATACTCTGGTTTACGAGGTGAACACGCTCCCCGGCATCGCGGAGTTGGCTTCCTACTAAGCGCTCAGGCACACTCTGCGCTTATGATGTGGGAACCTATAAGTGAAAGGATAATCGTTGCCAGATTTAGAACACGGGTCCGAAACCTTACTATAATTCAATGTTATGCGCCAACCGATGCTGCCGACCTGCAAGACAAAGAGAACTTCTACAGCCAACTCAATGCCGTCGTAGATAGAATTCCGAAGGGTGATATCAAGATCTGTTTGGGCGACTTCAATGCGAAGATCGGATCCGGCAACTCGAACCATGAGTGCATTATGGGACGCCCTGGTCTCGGAAAAATGAACGAAAACGGAGAGCTGTTCGCAGAATTTTGTGGTAATAACGACATGGTGATCGGGGGATCGCTCTTCCCTCATCGACCGGTTCACAAGGTCACGTGGGTCTCCCGTGACGGCTTTACAGAAAATCAAATCGACCACATCTGCATCAGCCGAAAATGGAAACGGAGCCTTCTTGATGTACGGAATAAACTCCTCATCGGCGAAATACGCCTGCGCATTGCGCGGATTCGTCGGCAGGAGGAAAGAGTTGGACGACGATTCAACACACACCGACTGGAAGATGCCACGGTGAAACGGTCCTTCGTTGAAGAACTGGAGACGCGTGCTGCAGATATTCTGGAAGGTGGCAGCGTGGAAGACCAATGGACCGCCATCAAGAATGCCTTCATCGCCATCAGCGAGAACAATCTGGGCGAACTACGCACCCAGAGAAAACAATGGATCACCGATGACACCTGGAGAAAGATAGAGGAGCGAAGAGAAGCCAAAGCCGCGATAGAGCGATCGAAAACCAGGGGAGCCAAAGTCTTAGCCCGTCAACGATACGCGGCTCTTGAGAAGGAAGTAAAACGCTCATGTCGACGGGACAAGCGAGCGTGGGCAGACTCTCAGGCCGACGAAGGAGAGAGAGCCGCCGCAACCGGGGACGTTCGCCTCCTCTACGATATCTCACGACGCTTAAGCGGGCGAAGATGAATGCAATGATGCCTGTGAAAGACGCGAATGATCAGTTATTGACCGACCCAACTGACCAGCTGAAACGCTGGTTCGAGCACTTCGAACAACTTTTTCAAGTGCTAGCCAGGCCATCACCACCCCAAGCAACACCTCTTGTTTTTCAGTGAGTAACAGAAACTGTGGTGTGACTTGCTAAAGGTCTGACTTATGCACAACGCGTCGTATTTGGAACTCCTTTGTGACACAAAAAGCGCAAGAGGTGGAGTCTATTTGCAACATCTTGCGGCTACAATGAAAATAAAAACACAAAAACCAACCGGGAATCGAACCATGGACCTTGAGATTTGCAATCTTCTACTATAACCATCACACCAACAATTCCATTTGGAGATTCTGCTACAAGTGCACTACATAAACAACAAAGTCATTTGTAACTTCATTGTACCTTATACGGAACATGCAGGGGACTGTCAAAAATAAAATACTGTTCAGCTGAGCTCAAAGTGTTTTGCAACACATCAGAAACATTGTCGTAACAGCAAAGAACCGAAGTGTTATTAATTCTGCAACTTATCTGTTTTGTCTCTGATATGAAACACATCGAATTTTAAACCACCCAAGAAGTCAGATGGGTAGAATATTGCGACGCCACTTAAACGGATATGAAACATTGTGATTTTCTGAAACTGGGAAATGGCTTTAATGTGACTCGATGTATTGCCAGTGTCTTCAATGCAATTTATTAGGAACAAACACCTATTTGAAAGATGTTGCGCGTGCTGCTTGGGACCTCGGCATGATCTGCCTAGGATCCGATGTATAACACGCGTCAACACCGAAGCTCCATCACTGCTAGAGATTCAAACTGCCATCCAAAGCATGAAATCGAATAAAGCCCCAGGGGTCGACCGCATATCAGCCGAGATGCTCAAAGCTGACCCCATGACATCCGCTCAACTACTGCATCGTTTATTTCGTAATATCTGGGACACCGCAACTTTCCCGGTCGACTGGATGCAAGGTATCTTAGTGAAGGTGCCCAAAAAAGGTGACCTGACTGTATGCGATAACTGGCGAGGCATTATGTTGCTGTTGCTGTGTACCGTTCTCAAAGTTCTATGCAAAATTATCCTAGCCCGGATTCAGGAGAAGATCGATGCGACTCTCCGGCGGCAGCAAGCCGGATTCCGTGCCGGAAAATCCTGTGTGGACCATATTGTCACGCTCCGCATCATTCTGGAGCAGGTCAACGAATTCCAAGAGTCCCTTTACTTGGTATTCATTGACTACGAAAAAGCTTTCGACCAATCACGAGAATTTGTGGGGCGCCCTGAGACGCAAGGGGGTTCCTGAAAAAATCATCGGCCTCATCGAGGCCGTACTGTGGCCTTCTCGTGTAGAGTGCTGCACAATGGGGTCTTGTCCGACCCTATCCAGGTCGTAGCTGGTGTGAGGCAAGGATGTATTCTATCAACGTTACTGTTCCTCATCGTAATCGACGAGATTCTGGTAGATGCGATTGACCGTGAACCAAACCGCGGGCTGTTATGGTAGCCTATAACCATGGAGCACCTAAATGACTTCGAATTGGCGGATGATGTTGCACTCCTCGCGCAACGGCGCTCTGATATGCAGAGTAAGCTCAACGACCTTGCCGAGCGCTCCTCTTCGGCAGGTTTAGACATCAACGTCAACAAAACCAAATCGTTGGATGTAAACACGGTGACTACTTCCAGTTTCACAGTAGCCGGGCAACCAGTGGAGAATGTTGAAAGCTTCCAATATCTTGGTAGCCAAATGGCGTCAGACGGCGGTACCAAGATCGACATAGGCGCACGGATCAAGAAAGCAAGGGCTGCCTTTGCGAGTTTAAGAAATATCTGGAAAACAGGCAGATAAGTGAACGCACCAAAATACGAATTTTCAACTCTAACGTGAAATCTGTGCTGTTATACGCTAGCGAAACATGGTGTGTATCAGTGGAGAACACTCAACGGCTGCAGGTGTTCATTAACAGATGCCTGCGGTATATGATTCGGGCCTGGTGGCCTCACAACTGGATCTCAAACAACGAGCTCCATCGTCGTTGTCACCAGAGGTCGATAGCAACAGAAATTCGGGATCGGAAGTGGGGCTGGGTCGGCCACACTCTACGTAGGGGCGGAAACGAAATCTGTAAACAAGCATTAGACTGGAACCCGGCGGGACATGGCAGCAGAGGCAGACCCAGAGGCTCATGGCGGCGAAGCCTCAATAAAGAAATAAAAGAAGTCGACCGAAATCTAACCTGGCAACAGGTTAAAGCGATAGCCGGGCAACGCTCAGGATGGAGATCTTTCAAGTCGGCCCTTTGCACCACCGGAGGTGTACAAGATCCATAAAGAAAAAAAGAAAGATCATTATACTGATAATCTCCAAAGTAGCACAATAACTTACTGATAAAATGTCTAGAAGACTCCATTACGTATTATACGTATTATACGTAATGGAGTCTTCTAGACATTTTATCAGTAAGTTATTGTGCTACTTTGGAGATAATCAGCATAATGATCGCATGGTAAAAGTACTATCAGACGAACGCGCTAAAACACGAATTTGGCTACTGTGCAGAGGTTCAATTTCAAAAAGCTCATAAAGGACACATTCCATGACACAGAAGTGAGATCAATATATCAAGAGAAAGCCATTTTTTACCTAGAATCGATTGACGCTGTCGTACAATAAAAAAAAACAAGTTTAAAAAGTTAAAATTAAAACATTCATACAAGGTGAAAACTGATCATGGTTTAAACTAAAATGTACCGTGGTTTGAACTTGCATATGCAGTCAAGTTATATTGGTGTCCGGTATAAGAGCGCAGCATGCACTTAGCTGGAGTATTGTTTACATTTTCCAATATGAACAAAATTACAATCTTCATATCAATAACGTTTTTAACAATTAACGATTTTCACACGTTTCGAGATTTACGTTATGGTTCAACCAGGACCTGAAAACGACAAGATATCCGATCACCTGGCTGAAAATAGCATTCAATGACACCTAATCCCTTCCAGAGAACCTAACTTTGGAGGGCTCTGAGAAGCTGCGTTCAACTATAATCATCTTTTGTCACTCGTAGACCTTACTATTGTACTCTTCAAGACAAAAGGATGTATAAACTCCCATCCGCTGTTCCGTTTTTTGACCCAAACGATTACTATGTGCTTACGCTGGCACACTTCCTAGTGAAACATATTATTCGCCCCATCCCCGAATCTGACTTTCGAGATATATTGATCATCCGTCTCTATGAATTCCAGAACCAATTTTCTGGCTACGCCACTGACGGACACCACAATGTGAAGTTAAATGTATGTGTGGAATGGTAAAAATATCTTTTCCAACATGCCACTGTTATTTTGGAGAATGGCTCCGAATCTAAAACGTGTACGCGAACATCTTCTGTATTCTGTAAATCAACTGCTACCAAGGTGCTCAAAAACTTCCAGCAGCGTTTTACATTGAAAAGAAAGGTCGGTTCCGGTGGCAGTCATAATTATCAAGAGAAGAAAAGAGTTAGAAAAAGAGAGAGAAAAAGTGTTATGAGAAGAACCCGAACATCTCCGTTCGAGCCAGATGCGCAGTAATGAAACTTGCGACTAATAGGAGAAAAATTGATTTTCGTGAGTTCAAAAATTCGGTTTTGATGTGCAGCTCATTTAGAAATATTAGAAATATTAGAAAACATCGCCTAAGAAAATTTCAAGAAGAATGGTATACCGTGGAACCAATCTACAATTTAAATGTGCTTCAAATAAATAGTTTGAAAATAGCGTAGATTTTCCATTTCGGATATTTTATGAACTATGGCTCAAGCGTATCATCCGAAATACAATTTCTGTTATGATAACATATTTCAACCTTCGTATGTTCTTGATACTTTCATACTCAATAGCTGAACAATAACTTATAACGTTATTAGAACAGAGTTTGGTATTGGTATGTTATTTTTTTGTTCTTCGCCACTGGTCGTGATGTGACCAAGAAAGTGAAAATGTCTTCATCTTTCGTCCAGAAAGTGAAGAAAAGTGCAGGTTTGAAGACATTCAAAGTGGGTGTTGCACCCAATCGTTATTATTATTACTATTGCTATTGATATTACTAGTTAATTACTAAAAAACCAAAAGCGGAATAATGAATTTGATAATTTAGGTATAAGAACGAAATTGAAACAAAATGATTTGGAAACAAAAAAAAATAAGGGGAAATGACGGCTTTGGCAGGTTTTGTTCTATTATTCTTATTTGGCCTAAACATTCTTTGCATATCAAAGAATATTGTGGCCGAATTTCATAAAGTTTGGTAAAAAAAACCCTTTCAATAATAGAACAAAACCTGCCAAAGCCGTCATTCCCCCTAAATCGAACAGTAAGGACAGGAGTGTTAGCTTCGGAACCCCGTGCCTTGAGTGAAAATGTGTAGTATGGACCGTCAGTAGGAAGAAGAGCTTGTAGAGTGAAACGCAACTGTGTGGTGCCCGTACCGTCGTTAGGAAGAAGCTCGGAAAGAAGGGTCCGTGGAACGAAACGACCCACTGAATTCGAGAAGTAAAGCGCAGCCATCAGTCTATTGTTTCACGAGAAGCTCGCCGACTCCCGCTACCGGCACAGTCCAGGAAAGGTGTTCCCGAGCTCCATCGTCGTTGTCATCAGGCCGATAGCAACTGAAGTTCGGGAACGGAAGTGGGGCTGGGTCGGCCACATCTTACCCAGGGACGGAAACGAAATCTGTAAACAAGCACTAGACTGGAACCTAGTTAGACATCACAGCTGAGACAGACCCAGAGGCTCATGGCAGCGCAGCTTCAATAAAGAAATAAAAGAAGTCGACCAAAATCTGACTTGGTAACAAGTTAAGGCGATAGCTGCCGGGCCCCCACAATTCTTATGTACCACAACCAACCTTTTTTGTACATTTTGGGGGCCCCACAACATGTTGGCCCCGGAACCCCTGTTTGTATTACCACTGGGTTTTCACGGATATTCGGGAATATAATACTCGCGACGGACTGCAGAGAAAACACTTTATTTTTCAATTACAGCGACTGACTTCGGATAACTTTTATTCTCTCGATTTCACGCAGACTCGACTGCTTCGCGCGCGAGATTAATTCGTACTGCCTATGGTAGGTATTATGAAGAGTGCGAGTGCCTAGTGCCCTCTTGATATCATTAACGGCGAGTTATCAACTGGAATGTGGTTACAATATGTGTGGTATGAAACATAGAGGATATTCGGCTAGAATTGTTCTGCTGCGACAACCCCCTTCCGGCTAAATCCGGCCCTGTCGCCCAGGATGTAGGGGGTGTACAAAATCCATAAGCAAGTAAGCCATTTGCTAATTTTTGAAAAAATCATTTAATAGGATCACTATGAGGAATCTCGGCGTATTTTGTCTGTTTATCTGTGACTGTGTAGCGAGAGCAACAAAGTTGATTCAGTACAACAAAAATATCAAGCCCTATATCAATTAATTTTTTGAACTTTATCCGAATGATGTATATGCACGGGCCTAACTACCTTCAGATATGTTTTAATAACGGTTCCCCGAAGCGATTCCTAATTGATATCAGTCATTTACAATTAAAAGCTGCCATGGCTCCTGTGCTGTAAAATAGCAGTTATTCATCCACTCACCAGAAAGGGCAACTGGAACCGTCCACCTATGTGCATTGTGCATCATCGACGAAAAAACTTATTTACTGCGAATTAATTAAAACAACTATGGTTGGACATACCCGCTTTGCTTCCCCTTGGCGAGAAAAGAAAAAGTCATCTCCGACTCCGGCTGTGGCCGCTTGACGGAGACACTTGCGCAATGTCTTCACGTTCGTGAATCAGTCTCGGAGGGTTTTCAAATTTTCTTGACCGCCAGAACGAGCCCGTCCGCATAGTAAGGTGCTTTGGTGCACTTTGGTTGGCCGATGAAAAATGGAAACCGTGGCAGTATTCTGTCTGATCTTCCAGGACGATCCAGTTGAATCGAATTTTGACAAATAAGACGAGGTAAATTAAAACAACTTAATTAGCTTCAAGAATGCCGGTTGGGAGAAAATTTGACTTATGCCTGAACCTGCGGAATGTTGAGTGCAGTGTGTGTCTTGCTTCGGATGTTCGAATGGATCGAACGAATGGAACGGATCTCTCGCTGCAGCAGCGCACCAAGCCGCGGACCGGCCAGTTTGGATTAAAAGGATTCAGCCGATCGGAAAAAGGTAGCAAGTTTCACACATTTTGATTTATGCCTGTATTTCGCGATAGCAGCCGTCATTCGGATGATATCGTTTCATTTGGATTCTAAGAAATTCGTTGCCACCGACAAACGAAGAACAAGTTAAAATCCCATTCCCACGACTTGATTCGTCACAGTGGCAGTTATAGCAATTAAAAGAAACGTGTGTTGCGCTCGCTGGATGTCTTTATTTTAAAATATTGATTGTGATTAGAAGTTGAGTTTGCTAAATTTCTTTATGTATATCTAATTCGTATTTGATTACCAAAAAAATTTTAGATATTATTCCAATTATAGCTAAAACTTAGTGAAATTATTTTGCCACCGCTTTGAAATATTAAAATGCAATTTTCTTTCCCTCAGTTCTTTCCCATTTAGAGTAAATGCCAATCAATATTTTGTATGATATCAGTAAAATGAATGTTAAAGTAGCGGATATTTCTTTTCTTGTCTTGTTGTGAGAAACACTACTTAGCAGATGAAATCTGTGAATAACCACTGCTTATTATTATTTGTGATAGTTTAACGAACCCAATCAAAGTAAAATGTGAACGACCCTATTCACTGGAATATATCAATTTACTGAAACAAAACTACTGTATCATGCAAATATCACAGGTTAACAGCGTCTGATATTTCCTCAATGCGTAGGTCTTCGCTTCGGTCAGAACTTGTTGCACTGATTTCCTTACAACTCTCAACTCATCGGTCCGTCATCATCGTTCTCGTTTCTGGCTGACTTCCTCCAGCAATGACTTTTACCGGTGAACTGACCAATCTTTCGTCCGCACGGGTCGACAATCAATTACTAGAATGCGAAGTAAGCAACCAATTTCAGAGGAAGAAGAAACACAAAAAAAAACAATCTGTAACATAATCTGACAGATTGACAACCGCATTTTCGAAAATGAGAGCACCATCCACATGGTAAGGGTATGGAGGGCATATGAATCTCCGTTAGGCTCCATCTTTCGAAACCCGATGAAGACAGCTCTGCTGGAGCTCGAACTACCTACCACTCGGCACTCGTATTGCTTTGCATTCTTCCGTTCCGTCTGTCCGTCCATCGATCGTCCGTCATGGCCAGCCAGATTGAAATGGCACAAACGATTGTACGGGCACCCTCTGAGTGTTTAATAAATCCGAAAATAAAAGTAACCGAAATATTTTAATTCTCGTTAATTCTTGTTTCCATGAATAATTATAAACGTTTTGTTCCACTTGGCTACTGTCCGGTCGGTACGGCGATCGTGGTGCACATGGATATGTACGAAATCACCTTTACGCCATGTTGGCACCATAATTTAGGTTATTTGCGAACTAGGGGGACTGTCAGCTTTGGCAGGTTGTTTTTCGTGTGTGCTAAAATTTGCGAAACATATTTTCAACATATTAACGCATATTGTAGCCGAATTTCAACAAATTCGATGGATTTTTCTCTACTAATAATATTGACGAACTTGTTAAAGCCGCCTCTCACCCTACTCATGCCATTTGTAGAATAAGATGCGGGTTCGTATAGTAAGGAATAATTTGTTTAACATTCTATTATGACAGTTTTTGACTGGTGCAAACTGCAACTTCCTGTGTGTTGGAGGTCATAAAACAACTAAAAAATCAAAAGGGTTATGCACCAGACACGACAGCACGACTTCTGCGTAAAACAGTTTAGTGAATGCAAATTTCAAGTGCAATCAGTCAATTACAAGAGGAGTAGCATTATTTGTATCACTAAATAATGTCCAACAATTATGAAATTTGTTGGATATTGAACTTTTAGAAAAACGTTTTGTTTTAAACTAAGACGGCAACAAAATTTGATTTATACAAAACCTTTATGGACATAAAGCATGGACGATAAAAGAGGCCGACCGGAGAGCTTTCGGGGTTTTAGAGCAAAAAGTGCTACGTACAATACTCGGAGGGAAACTAGAAAATTGTGTTTGGCGCAGTCGCATAAATCATGAGCTGTATCAAGCATACAAAGAAGAAAATATTGTGAACCGTATAAAATACGGCAGACTTCAGTAGGCTGGTCACTTGGTGCGAAGGTCGGAAGAAAGAATAGCGAAAACTATATTCAACAGAGAACCAGATAGGGGTCGGCGACTTCGTGGAAGGCCACGAACACGCTGGCTGCACGCGGTGGAATCGGACCTGGGGACACTGAACGATCGGGGAAACTGCAGGGACATCGCCCAAGACCGACGATTATGTTTATTTTGTTTAGAATACTAAGATTTCCTTTTAGGTTACCTTCGAAGAGGTTTGAATCTCTTTTGATCTTCAAAGCACTCTTTTCTGCTTCTACCTGAATGAATTGATCCAATGGTAGCACGTGGAGCAAAGCGTCTAGCCCTTTATTCGGCGTGCTTCTCATTGAAATTTTTTCCAACTTTGTCTGAACCACCCTTTCTTTTGTTTTTGTTGTTGATGTTAAATAACACCATTCTCATTTCTGTTAGATTTTTTTTAGTTTATCTATTGGCTAAGATATTGAACCTGTAAATTTCCTACAATTATCGATTTTCAAAAAATATTTTGTTTTGTGGATCTACTAATACCTCCATGATCGGTACCGTTACCCTATGGCAAAACTGCCCGTTTTTTCAAAAAGCGTATAAATGTAGGGTCCAATCAAAGTTAATTGCCTATGTTTCGGGTATTAAACCCAGAGCTTAAAGTATTAATCTTCATGAATCAACTTTGGTCCGAATTTTGAAAAACATTGCTTGATTAGGGTAAATGATGTATCTTGGACAAGCGCAGGACATTCATTAGAAAATATATCGAGATTGAATAGTATAAACCAATTGAAAACCACTAGGTTCATCCAAATACATAACCTATGATTAGTCTTGTGTCTCCATTGCCCAATTTTTGAGTAAATTACGTTTACTAGGTGTAAACTGTGATATACTGCGAACTGAAATATTTTCTTTTTGGACATCAAATATATAATTTCGACATGGAAAATGAATATATTTTGGACAGAGTCATTTTCTCCTTATTTAAAAATGGCCACCTACAGATCTCAATGGTATGACTTACCTACACGTATCCACATTCATTTAAATGCATTTATTTGCTTAACTGACATAGATTAAACCAGAAATTAACATTGTTTCGCAATCTTATCGATATCATTGAAAACAGCCTGAAAGTTGGCAATTAATGGTTCATCCATGTACTGTACATGGGGTGACCAATAAATGTCTGATGCATAAAACATAACTTCATTTTGGTCACTCCTTTTCATCCGTCTCAAGTTCATGTTAAGCGATTGGAATATGTTAGTACCTCAATTACAATCAAACTTTGGCCGCAGGACCTCAAGATTGCCGTTTGAACCAATTTAAACGTGTTTCAGGTGCATGTTACGAAGACTCCTATAATGCATGTTCTCCTGCATACTGGCGTCCAGCAGGCACTTTGGTAGAAAGCTTTACATTTTAGATAATTTTAACGATAAATAATAGTTGATTTGTGAATTCTCATCAGGAGCCGCTAGAGTTGAGGTAAAAGTATGCAATGATCATACTTTCGATAAAAAAAATTCCTACACATTATCTAAAATTGATCGAAGAAGCTCAGGCTTGTCCAAAATATGTACATGTCCAAAATATATCATTTACCCTATTCAAAACATACACCCAACCGGCGGTTGTTAGATTTTCTAACAATTCTGTATAAGAATCTACCAAAACCTGTATAAGAACTGGGCATATGCGAAATTGTTAGATTTTTATACAAAAATGTAAGAAAAGCTTACAAAATTGTTAGATTCTTATACAATATTTGTATAAGAATCTAGCAATTTCGCATATGCCCAGTTCTTATACAGGTTTTGGTAGATTCTTATACAGAATTGTTGGAAAATCTAACAACCACCGGTTGGGTGTAGAATGACATAGTCAGAAGACTACTCCACCAGTTCATTCGACTGTCACTGAGTGTGCTCACTATGTGCAGAAAAAACAGAATTAGCATTGATTATATTGATGTTTATCCTTGAAAGTGCCTCGCGGAAGAAAATCTGATTTAGTTCTATTTGATAAATTACTTTACTCATTTAAACCGTTTTAAGATTTACGATAATTTATCAATTTGTGGAATGTGCATAAATATTCAATGACTAATATTCAAGCGAATATTGACAGTCCGGAGCCAACTATGAATGTGTCTGGAAGCGAGCTGACAAGTGAAGAAAGGTGGACTTCACCGAACAAGTTCGATTATTTTACACTCTGATTAAACCATCCGACTTGGACATTAATTTACAATGTTCTGAAAAATCAGATGTGAATATATACATTATAATGAAGATTTTGTTTGAAGAATGTATTGGAGGTAACCACTTTCCCTTCAATGGGACTCGAACAATACACATGTGGAAGGTTTGGCTTGACAAATTGATTGTGAGTGATTTGACTATGCGTCCAATTAGGGAATCTCGAGCTCATTCCGTAGCCGTTTAGTTGCGAAAAGGCCGACGAAGGTCCTTCGTAGCTTACTTCTACCAGAAAATGTAAAATCGAATGGGTCTAGGTCATTTGGCATAAAGTCATTTGGCATAACGCCATTTGGCATAAGGTCATTTGGCTTAAAGGTCATATGGCATAATGGTCATTTGGTATAACGGACATTTGGCATAATTTAGAACTGCAAGAAAAGAGTTGGTCATTTCTCATAACGGACATTTGGCATAATTTTGAACTGTGAAAGCGAAAGGGATATTTCATGTAATGTTTAGCGTAGATAAAGTAGGTCGAGGCTGTTTTTTGATAAATTGGTAGATATTTTCCGGAAAATGAAATAACAAAACGGCAGAATTGCTTCCGAGGGAGGGATCACATCCATCATTGACTTATTCCGGCCACATGCCTACTTTAAAACTAGGGATTACATCCACCATTGCTTCAATCCGGGCATGCGCCTTAAGACCGGATCAAATCCACCATTGCCTTAATCCGGGAAAGCGCCTAACTTTAAAAACTCAAGCAATACACTTGTCGTAGACGAGTTACTAAAACCAACCAAGTCACATATGAGTTACTGCAACCAGTGATGGGAAATGTCAAAAAAATGTCATGGCATTGCTATTACTAATTTTCTAATAACTTTTTCCAAAAGTCATTTACAATTCGGATTTTTTGATTAACATGTAGTACTTAAAGGGTCCTAGAAGTTTGTCAAACAGATCATTGTTCTAAATACAAAGTGTGAGCCATGAGGGCGAGATTAAAAAAATGTCACGGAATGTCATGACATTAATGTCATTTGACACTAATTCGGCTCTCACGCCGCCAATATCATATTTAGAGAAATTAGCTGTAAGAAAAAGTTTTCGGGTCCTTTGAGGGCTACATGTTTAAAAGAAAAACATAATTGAAAATGACTTGTGAGAATAGTTATTAGCAAGTTAGTCCCATGACATCGATATGACATTTCCCGTCACTGACTGCAACCAAACCAATCTCAATTGTGCTACTCGGCGAAGAGATCACATCTACCATTGATTTATTCCCGGCAAGCGCCTATTTATAAAGAAGGAGTAACATCCACCATTTGCCATAATCCGGGCAGGGCCTACTTTAAAAGAAGGGATCACATCCTCCATTGCCATAATCCATGCAAGCGTTTACTTTTAAAGAAGGGATCTCATCTACCATGGCAATAATCCGAGCATGCGCCTACTTTTAAAGAAGGGATCACATCCACCATTGTCTCAATCCGGGCAAGCGCCTGTTTTTAAAGAAGGGATCGCATCCACCATGACCTTAATCCGGGCAAGCGTCTACTTTTCAAGAAGAGATCATATCCTCCATTGCCATAATCCGCCCACACGCCTACTTCTAAAGAAGGGATTACATCCACCATTGCTCTAATCCGAGCATGCGCCTACTTTTGCATTGCAAATGCGTTCTTTTCACGAGAGGATAATGTCTTTTTAATATTGTATTGGGTGTTATATTTACTATTCCGGAGTGTTTCCCGCACCACTAAGTCACCATTCAGCGAACGCAAAGAAAAGTTATGCCAAATATCCGTTATACCAAAAAACCCTTACTTTTGACGCTGGTCACAATTATGCCAAATGTCGGTTATGCCAAATGACCGTTATGCCAAATGGCCTTTATGCCAAATGACCTTATGCCAAATGGCGTTATGCCAAATGACTTTATGCCAAATGGCCCGCTCCCAAATCGAATCATGACTTGTTTTTTAGAATGCTCTGTGACAACCCTACAGAGAAATGTTGGTGAAAAACCAGTGAACTTTTCCCTGTTACTCAACTAGCTTGTGAATCTTCTTAAAAATAACAGATCGTTGTCATTTATATTCAACAAAAATATGCACTAGAGTTTGTGAATACAGTGTGATTTAACTCCTCATAACTTTATTGCAGAGCGACAAGGTAGCTACCTGAAACATTTTAAACATAATTTAGAAGCCACTGAATGCATAATAATCGCTGACTTTTCAGAAAACTACTCTTTCGTTATTCAGGATGCTGTACAAGGGTTTCATTGGGCAAATGCTCAATGCACAATCCATCCCTTTGCCTTATATTATAAAGATGAAACACAAGAATTAAATTTTACAAGCTTTATAGCAATCGCGGAGCTTACTAAGCATAACCACGTTGCCGTTCGGCTATTTATCGAAAATTGTGTAAACTTCGTTAAGAAAAATACCTGGCCTAAAAAGATACATTTTTTCGGATGGATCAGGCAGTCAATACAAAATATAGAATAACGGCTTTCAATTTGTGCCACATGCACAAGGATTTCGGTCTTAATGCTGAGTGGAACTTTTTTGCCCCCTGCCACGGAAAAGGACCTTGTGACGCCTTGGGAGGTGTTCTGAAGCGAAACGCTGCAAAAGTACTTTATTGTTGGCATTAGCATTCGCATTTTTACGGTGTAATTCGTAGATTGGACACTAGTGGTAGTGATACTCATGTTTCACTTTTGAGATCCTTATCTAGAATGCTATCAGAAATCAAGAAGGGAAATGGGCAAAGCACGAGGAAAACTACTCCTGGCCACCCCCATCTTCACCGTAACTACGGAGAGGAAGGAAGTGTTGATGTGATACTTACTTAACGAAAGGCTACCGACTTAGCGACACCTTCATAAGTACCACAGTAATAGATAATGAGGAAGGTATTCGTTGGGTCAGGATTTGCCTGTAGCTGGCAATGTAACCGTGGTAGATCTTACCCCGTAACCCATCACGTAAAGGTGTCTACCCAGCGTTACGGATAAACAAAGTAAATTAGAAAAAACCCGTTATACTAAGGTAAAGCAAATACCTGGGACACAATCATATCATCACTTTAAACCTCAAAATGAGCATTACATTATCGTGAAACGGTTTTTGTATTCGGATGAAGAAAAGTGCGTTAAATTATAAGAACTTTTCTGTAGAAATAAAAATATTGACAAAACCAAATACTGACTTTTATTTCATGAAAAACTGAGAAAATCTGGACTGGAAATTTTATAATAAAATCAACAGTGAAAACTTTAGTATATTTTGTCATTTACAACCCTAACAGCACGCGTGTTTCACTTGGGTTACGACAACTCATATGTGATAAGATTTAGTCACTATAAAGTTGCTGCAACATATTTGTGGTGATTGAGAAGGTTGATAACTTTAATTAACTGATTAGATTCCACTATTTTGAAGTGATGGAGTAGAGACGCATGATCGTTCCTTGCGTATATAAGCAAAACACTGAAATTAAAAAAAAAAAAGTAGCACGAAAACGGTTTGCTAGACCTGACCTTTCCAATTATGTCCATTATGCTTTATGTGTAAAAACGTTAGAAAATTCATTTGAAATAATAAAAAAGTACAGCCGTTGTGGTCCAAAAGGTTGAAAAAATACAAAAAAAAACAGATGTTTTGATTATTTAAACATTTTTACTTTTTTCCCTAAACGATATATTTTTTTAATCTATAACTGAAAATCTTTCCATTCGTGCCAAAAGGTTTGCAAATCGGTCTATTGGTTTATAAGTTTTGAAAGTTTGATTTTTTTTTAGGACGCCGTTTTTTCGACTATCATATTCTAAAATTGTTCACCCTAAGACCGGAACAAAAAAAATACGGGTTTAATTATTTTCGGTAGAGATCATTCAAACACATTTCGAGTAAAATCGGAGAATCGCTGTATGAATAAATTTCTGCAGCAATCCCGCGCCATCGAATTTTCTTCGGTCACCATGCGAATAAGTTTAATGTGGCATCTTCTACCATCGACCATCCATCCACCGACAAAACTTATGTCCGACCCAACTTCATTCCTCTAGAATCCGGAGAAAAACATCCTCAAAAATCTTGGAATCTGAGTAGACACTTTTCCGGTAATACTCCCATTTGGACAAACGAGAAAGACATTATAACCGATAGGTGGATAAGGGTTTTTTCATCCGTTTTTCTTCTTTCTTCATTCTTACTTTTCCTTCTTCTTTCTTCTTTTTCCCTTCTGCTTTCTTCCTTATTTCTTCTTCCTTGTTCAGTCTTCATTCTTCCTTCTTTTTTGCTTCCTTCTGTTTCTTTCTTCTTTCTACTTTCTTTTTCCTTCTTCTTTATTCGTTCTTCCTTATTCCTTATTCTCAATTCATTCTTCCTTCTTCTTTCTCTCTTCTTCCTTTTCCTTCTGCATTCTTTTTCCTTTTTCCATCTTCCTTCTTTTTTCTTCATTCATCCTTCTTCATTCTTCCTAATTCCTTTTCCTTTTTCCATTTTTCGTTCTCATTTCTTCTTGACTATTTCTTACTTTTCGTTATTTCTTCTTCTTCTGCTTCCTTTTACTTGTTCCCTTTTCCATCTTCTTTCTGAATCTGGTATCGTTGTGCTTTGTGGATCGATCGAAAAGTGAATCAATTGAACTGCGTTTGATCGTGTTTCTGCTCGGTGTACTGGTAGTTAGTGTGTTCTGACTTATACGGCCAAATCATTGATAGTTAAAATCAGTGTGTAAAAATAATCGCTTATCAGAGTGAATCCAGATCCAACGATGCCTATCGACTAACTAATAATCCTTCCTGTGGTTTTTGCTGAGACGTAGAGGTAAACACGGTCTTGAAATAGCAAAAACCACCTACTAATTTTTGAGATTTTTCGGCTATGCAGTATGGTTTATTAGAACAAATTTTTAAATTTTGTCCAACGTTTCTAATAAACCAGACTGCATAGCCGAAAAATCTCAAAAACTAACACTACAGTCGAAGTCAACAACTCTACCTACTAATATACCTTCCTTTTTTTTAACTGACTATAAGGAAGTGACCGGCGCCGTTATTGATAATTTGAACATATGAGTCACTAGAACTTGCACGATGAGAATATTTGAACAATTCCAGTCAATCATTCAATTGATTCGTTGTGCAATTTCACTGATTCTGGCCAATCACGAAGTATCAACCATAGATAACGGGTGGCCACTAAAAACGGTGATGACTTCAATAATGACCTAAGAACAATAATGCTTTTATGGAGGTTTTATTTTTTTTGAATAACTCCAACATTGTTTACAACATGCCGTCGAAACAGGAAATACTTTGGCGCGCATTGTACATTTTTTCAAGCAAAAAAAGATTCTGGGATAAGTACACGGTGTACCATTTTAAGCGTGAAAATGTTTCAAGAACTGTCATTGGATTTTTGGTCTATTGAGCTCCATTGTATACAGAGGCCAAAGACACGAAGCAACTCATAAGCAGGATCAGGAGCAGCATCCGAAAATCTACGTGGCAGAGCGGTCCAGCAGTCATATCATACCAGCAAGACAAAGGTATGCCACACGGTGAACTACGAACCATATGCCAGTATTCAGTAGTCTAAGTTTGAAGACTAAGGACAACTCTCTGTCTCTATAAAACAGCTTATGCAACACGGCAGACTACGATGGGCTGGTCACGTTGTTCGTATGCCGGAAGAACGACAAGCGAAGATAATATTTAGTAGAGAACCCGGAAGAGGCCGCAGGCTTCGTGGAAGGCCGCGTACACGATGGCTTTTTGCAGTTGAAGAGGACCTGAGGGCGCTCAATGTTCAGGGCGAATGGAAGCGATTGGCCCAGGATCGAGTCCAGTGGAGAAGGATACTCCATTCGGCATAGGTTCATCGAAGAGCTGTAGCCCAACAAGTATCAAGTAAGTAAGTGCACGAGAAGGGAAACTAACAGATTATTTGAATTATTTATCTACGAACCACATTTGGTAATTTCAGCCACGTTAGATATCCAAAACTCACTCATCCAAAACTGTCTCTCAGTTTCTGTTGGCGGTAATTATCATACAGTTTGGTACAACAATTGATTGCTCTGTCTTCTGCAATCCGTTGCTTACTTTATGCCAAACGTCGGGCAAACAAGAGGCGGAAATTTGAAATAACATTTAATCGGCGTGCTGCTATTATAATATTTTGGTAACACCACGAACGGGGCCAACGTCGGACACATTTTTGTTGCACTGCATGGAATCTGAACAACTTGATGTTCAGTGGTGAATGTTCGATATTGGTTCGACAGCGCATAAATTGAATGAAAAATCTAGGCCAATAAGCACACACAGACACAGTATACGAGATCTATGTATGACAATTAACGAAGTTTAAGAAGTGATTCACAGATATTGGAGTTTATTTAAAGATAACCCAAAATGTACATCAAGGACCTCATATCGATTTCTAGAAATGACTTGAGTAACTTAAGGTAATCAATATGAAAGACCATAGGCGTTTCTAATACGCAAATAGGTAAAGAGGAAACTTTACGCCTCGAACCAACTTTTTGTATTAGTTCTTTTCACCCACTGTTTCTTTTGTTCTCATCATCAGTTGCTATTACTGTTCAAATTGACTGCGGGGCAAGGAAAAATGGCTTTGTCAGGCACATTGTTAGCAAACAAATTATAATGTCGATTAATGAATTTATTACCATCTGGCGCTTTTGGGGGCAGCAGGGACTAGGTCCAAGGGCTTGACGATCCCTCCCCAGGCCATCTGCGAGTTGTGGGGCTTGCCTAGGATGTGGTGGGGTTTGACAGTGGGCCCTGTTAAACCTCTATAAAAAGCTGCATGTATCCGCAAGTAGGCCCCACCAAAGCGACCGTGTGCCGCTCAAAGCGCACAAGCCCAAGTCCTGGTGTTAGGTGGGACGCTAAACAGCCCTGACACGACGGCCCTCCGACGAGACAGGAGGTTTGCGCAGGCCCAATAAGCCGCCTAGAAAACCAATCATTACGAACAATATAAGAGATAATGCGACTCGATATAATCGGCAAAGACCTAGGCGACGAATACAGGATCACGATTGGAAGCTTGGAACATGGAATTGCAAGTCGCTAGGTTTCGCAGGTTGCGACAGGATGATCTACGATGAATTACATCCCCGCAACTTCGACGTCGTGGCGCTGCAGGAGATTTGCTGGACAGGACAGAAAGTGTGGAAAAGCGGGCATCGAGCGGCTACCTTCTACCAAAGCTGTGGCACCACCAACGAGCTGGGAACCGGCTTCATAGTGCTGGGTAAGATGCGCCAACGCGTGATTGGGTGGCAGCCAATCAACGCAAGGATGTGCAAGCTGAGGATTAAAGGCCGTTTCTTCAACTATAGCATCATCAACGTGCACTGCCCACACGAAGGGAGACCCGACGACGAGAAAGAAGCGTTCTACGCACAGCTGGAGCAGACATACGATGGATGCCCACTGCGGGACGTTAAAATCGTCATCGGTGACATGAACGCACAGGTAGGAAGGGAGGAAATGTATAGACCGGTCATCGGACCGGATAGTCTGCACACCGTATCGAATGACAACGGCCAACGATGCATAAACTTCGCAGCCTCCCGCGGAATGGTAGTCCGAAGCACCTTCTTTCCCCGCAAAAATATCCACAAGGCCACATGGAGATCACCTAACCAAGAAACGGAAAACCAAATCGACCACGTTCTAATCGACGGTAAATTCTTCTCCGACATCACGAACGTCCGCACTTACCGCAGTGCGAATATTGAATCCGACCACTACCTCGTTGCAGTATGCCTGCGCTCAAAACTCTCGACGGTATACAACACGCGTCGAAGTCGGACGCCGCGGCTTAACATTGGGCGGCTACAAGACGGTAGACTAGCCCAAGAATACGCGCAGCAGCTGGAAGTGGCACTTCCAACAGAAGAGCAGCTAGGCGCAGCGTCTCTTGAAGATGGCTGGAGAGATATTCGATCCGCCATTGGTAGCACCGCAACCGCTGCACTTGGCACGGTGCCCCCGGATCAGAGAAACGACTGGTATGACGGCGAATGTGAGCAGTTAGTGGAAGAGAAGAATGCAGCATGGGCGAGATTGCTGCAACACCGCACGAGGGCGAACGAAGCACGATATAAACAGGCGCGGAACAGACAAAACTCGATTTTCCGGAGGAGAAAGCGCCAGCAGGAGGATCGAGACCGTGAAGAGACGGAGCAACTGTACCGCGCTAATAACACACGAAAGTTCTATGAGAAGTTAAATCGTACACGTAAGGGTCACGTGCCACAGCCTGATATGTGTACGGACATAAACGGGAACCTTCTTACGAACGAGCGTGAGGTGATCCAAAAGTGGCAGCAGCACTACGAAGAACACCTGAATGGCGATGTGGCAGACGAAGATGGCGGTATGGTGATGGACCTGGGAGAACGCGTGCAGGATAGAATTCTACCGGCTCCGGATCTCCAGGAAATCCAGGAGGAGATTGGCCGGCTGAAGAACAACAAAGCCCCTGGGGTTGACCAACTACCAGGAGAGCTATCATCGTGGTGAGGCACTGGCTAGAGCGCTGCACTGGGTCATTACCAAGATTTGGGAGGAGGAAGTTTTGCCGCAGGAGTGGATGGAAGGTGTCGTGTGTCCCATCTACAAAAAGGGCGATAAGCTGAATTGTAGCAACTACCGCGCAATCACATTGCTGAACGCCGCCTACAAGGTACTCCCCAAATTTTATGCCGTCGACTAGCACCAATTGCAAGGGAGTTCGTGGGGCAGTACCAGGCGGGTTTTATGGGCGAACGCTCCACCACGGACCAGGTGTTCGCCATTCGCCAAGTACTGCAGAAATGCCGCGAATACAACGTGCCCACACATCATCTATTCATCGACTTCAAAGCCGCATATGATACAATCGATCGGGACCAGCTATGGCAGCTAATGCACGAACACGGTTTTCCGGATAAACTGACACGATTGGTCAAAGCGACGATGGATCGGGTGATGTGCGTAGTTCGAGTTTCAGGGCATTCTCGAGTCCCTTCGAAACCCGCAGAGGGTTACGGCAAGGTGATGGTCTTTCGTGTTTGCTATTCAACATCGCTTTGGAAGGGGTAATACGAAGAGCAGGGATTAACACGAGTGGTACAATTTTCAATAAGTCCGTCCAGCTATTTGGTTTCGCCGACGACATAGATATTATGGCACGTAACTTTGAGAAGATGGAGGAAGCCTACATCAGACTGAAGAGGGAAGCTAAGCGGATCGGACTAGTCATCAACACGTCGAAGACGAAGTACATGATAGGAAGAGGTTCAAGAGAAGACAATGTGAGCCACCCACCGCGAGTTTGCATCGGTGGTGACGAAATCGAGGTGGTAGAAGAATTTGTGTACTTGGGCTCACTGGTGACTGCCGAAAATGACACCGGCAGAGAAATTCGGAGACGCATAGTGGCTGGAAATCGTACGTACTTTGGACTCCGCAAGACGCTCCGATCGAATAGAGTTCGCCGCCGTACCAAACTGACAATCTACAAAACGCTAATTAGACCGGTAGTCCTCTACGGACACGAGACCTGGACGATGCTCGTGGAGGACCAACGCGCACTTGGAGTTTTCGAAAGGAAAGTGCTGCGTACCATCTATGGTGGGGTGCAGATGGCGGACGGTACGTGGAGGAGGCGAATGAACCACGAATTGCATCAGCTGTTGGGAGAACCATCCATCGTTCACACCGCGAAAATCGGACGACTGCGATGGGCCGGGCACGTAGCCAGAATGTCGGACAGTAACCCGGTGAAAATGGTTCTCGACAACGATCCGACGGGCACAAGAAGGCGAGGTGCGCAGCGGGCAAGGTGGATCGATCAGGTGGAAGATGACTTGCGGACCCTCCGTAGACTGCGTGGTTGGCGACGTGTAGCCATGGACCGAGCCGAATGGAGAAGACTCTTATATACCGCACAGGCCACTTCGGCCTTAGTCTGAATAAATATAATATATCATCTGGCGCTTGGGGTGTTGGTTTTACGAGGTAAGCGTTCCGACAGCATCATTGCTGTGCTAAGAAGAGCATCTCGTTTGTTCGTTCATTCATCTTGGTTTCTGTGTTGAAGTTTGTAGTATGATTGTACATAACACAGCGGTGTCAATGTAGGTGTATTGAAAATGTCTGTGTTCCAAAAATTACAATATTTTTCGTGAAGATTACATTTAATTCTAATGCTGTAAGCCTTCTAAGCATTCTAAAAATTTCAATTTAGGTTGGGCAGATTGGATTGAAATTGAAAAGTTGCATAGTGTTTGAATCTGAATATAGTCTACTGTTCATTTTGACGACCTGTTCATTTTGCTACCTCTTCCCCTATCTACTACACTAATGTTCGGAACCTTATCATATACATATGTACCTACGTAAGAGGAAAACCACAGCAGTGTCGTTCACTCAGTTGGTACTCACACTCATTTTAATACTCGCTCTAAAACAGCAAGGCGAACGCTGTGGAAAATCATGATTCATGGGAAATACGCCATAGCCTCAGAAAAAAAGCTTTCCGTTACTGTATAATTACCGGATTTTCTGTTGATTTTCGATCTCTAGCCGGGCAGGAAACTACCGATATTAAACCCGCGGCATGAATCGAGGAAACAGAGTGTACGGCCCATTGCAGCCATCGTTTAGTCTCATAACAACTCAACAACACATGTTATGGCTAACTACTACACGGGTGAAGGTGCCCAAGTCAATTGGAATTTGTTCCAGCCGCCAAGACAGAGCTATGCAAATCAGATGCTAAATTATGAAAGATTTTGGACAGTTAATGACGCTTATGTCTCGAAAACGGTTCGACGTAACACGTGTGCTGGACCATATTGGACGGACGATGTTTATGCATTGAAGGGTGCCAACTGGATAATTACCTATTTTCTACGATGCGGAGCTCCATACTGCCGTCACCTGAAATGAGAAAGGAAACAATTTGTTAATTTATGGCATTTGAAAGGTGAGCTATTAATGTTATGACAAATGATTAGTTAGGTATTTGCGAAATTCAATCACGAAAATCATGGGTAATAGAAGCAAAATAGCTCCAAAGAACGGTATCGAAATTTGCATGTTTAGGACTTTTATTAATACCTCTACTAGCTGTATGTACCCGGCCTTGCTCGGAAATTCCAGTTTGATTCGCAGTCTTTTTTCACAATCGGAAAATGACAAAACCAACTGTTCAAATGGATAATTGAGTTTTCTTATTGACACTTCATCATTTGATTAAAAGAAAGCAGTTTTCACTTTTGGAAACATTGACTGATTTTTAAGAAGGGATCAAACCCACAATCGCCTTATTCCGGCCAAACGTCTATTTCTAAAGAAGGAAAACAATTCAACGATGCCTTATTCAAAAACGCATATTTTTGGCCTCCTAAGCCGTGCGGTAAGGTGCACGGCTGCAAAGCAAAACCATGCTGAAGGTAGCTGGGTTCGATACCCGGCAGGCTTCCAAAAATCTCACGCATACACGAATGTGACCGTGAGCGATGCGACAACTCGGCTCATTTTTGTTTTGTTTTGGAGAGGCGCAACAACAGAGCATACACAATTTTACTTATACGAATGTGCCTTGTCGCATGCACTTCGTTTAACGATGTGCCACATGGAAGCAAATCTCATCGCATCTCCTGCTCACCGTGCTTGTTTTTGAGATAGCTGTGAGACAAGCTCATGTGCAACAGCGCATTGAGATATCTCATGTGCTTCTCTACTTTGCTTTGCCATCTTCTTTATGAACTACCTACTAGGATACTACATCGATGAATGGGAGAATGTTGGAGTAGCTTCAATCATACACACAATTCGTTCCGTCGCACTTTCGTTCGGATTAAGTCCTGATTTGCAAAACTGGCAATTGGTATTTTAAAAAACAATTCCACAGAACATTGTACCTACCTACTATGATTAAATGAACATTTTTTTAGTTTTCGGCTGATTTATTTGAAGCTGGATTATGTTTTAGGTACTTTGAAATTCATTGATTTGATTTCACGCGCGTTTTAATATATGAGACCCTGTCGGGGAACGGGGTTCCGCAAAACCGCATCAAGCGCCTTTTTGATCATATCAATTCAAGCGCACATTTTTGATGTAAGGGGTGGTCACAAAAAAAAACGGGAACTTCAATACATCAATAATTATTTATGAAAATATCAATGGTTTCTGTTTCTGATAAAAATGTTCATATGTGAACGAATCCTTAGAATATGCAGAAACTTGTCGCCCACACACTTTTACTCCAGCATGTTCAGTTGTTTACAACATGCCGTCGCAAGAGGCATGAGGCAAGTACTGAGGCGCAGATTGTACATTTTTTTACAAGCGAACAGGATTGTGGAAATAGTAAACGGTGGATAATTTTAAGCGTGGAAATGTTTCGAAAACTATTAAAGGATTTTTGGTCTACTGAGCTTCATTGTATAGGCCAGATACACGAAGCAACTCATCAATAGGAACAGAAGCATTGTCCGGAAATTGCATCCGTCCAGCGATCATTTGATACATGTAAGATTAAAACAAGGCCGCACGGCGGACCACGGATTGCATGATATTATTCCACCTTTGCTATCATGCGCATGTTTTTCATGGCAATCAACGAATTTCAAGGTTCACAACCCAACTTCTAATGAATCATACGAAAATTACAAAAAAAAGATCTTTTAATTAACGTACAATGTTCTGAGGAATTGTTTGTAACTTTGCTTTTTTTGTAACTCTAGGCTCAATTAGACTTCCCGAGCCAGTTTCCAGAACGAAAGAGTGAGAGAGGTGTGTTTTTTTTATATTTTTTGGTTAAAAACCTCATATAAAAATCAAATCAAATGCGTTACCTTATGCAACAACCGATTAAGCTAAAATTTTCTGAGATTGATTTTCTCAACCAACGACAAAATTCCGGGGGGTTGCCGTAGAATTCTAAAACTTTTTGTATCCTTGCCTGATCATGTTTCAGGTTAAAATTTGGATTCCAAGTGATAACATTGGGTTTAAATTTCGAGTAGAGTCGATAACAAAACACCGAAGAAGTTTTCAAGTACAGAAAACGAAATACGTATCTGTTGCTATAAACAAAGTGATAATATTGGAAGCAAATTGAAGAAATGTAAAGTCTTTTTTGCCAATCCGGATCATAATACCTGGTTTACAGTTTGTGTTTAAGTAACGGCCTACTTTTCCATACAAACTACATTTCCATACAAATGAAAAGATTGCTTTATTGAACATTATGCAACCCAAATAAGTTGCATACATAATATCCATTGCAGCACTCATTAGGGTGCTATAATGGAAAACCAACATCCAACAGTTTTTTTTCCATTCAACAGTAGTTACATGATTACATTTTGCTCAATTAGCTTGGGTGAGTGTTCAAATAATGTATTCTATGCGTTGCGTAGCAAGTGAAATAATTTGATGGACATAACATCAAAATTCTCCAAAGGCAGGGTAATCTTACTCTCTATGGTTTGTCGGGCTATCCAATATGGCACGATAACGTGGAATATGAATGTTTTCTGCGAACATGATTTTTCAGCAAGAATGTCCATGTGAAGTAAATCAGATTGGACCGTTTTGGTTCAAATTTATCATATTCACTCGGAAAGCCTCGTTGGATAAATGTACAACCAGTGCTGAAAAAAAGTTTTTTTTTGCAACTAGTTGCATAAACTACTATCAATTGAGAAACAGACGCTCAGAAAAAATCAATCATTTAAATTTCAGTTTTATATCTTCTGAAGTAAAATGCGAGCATTGTGTGTATAGATTTACTTATAGTTATTTCCTCCTGAAATGAGCAAGAGCGATCAAAATGCATACAAATTACTTCCCAAGCAACACAACTTGTCGTTGTTCAGTAGCTGCAATTTATTCATAACTTTACAAAGAGGCACAATATTGTTGTCAACTTCTTAAATCCGACTACCATAGAACGAAAAAAGCGCAAGAGGTGGAGTAATTATGTAACATCTATGTTTCATTCTATCTGTTAATGAAGCAAAAAATAAACGTCTTCATAACACCTGATTTAGCTAAGCTATCAATATTAATTTCAGTTTATTTATATTTTTTCTCCATAAAATATGTTCATGAAAATACCATGAAAATTCTATGGTGGAAGTAATTAAGTCAGTCAAAATTAGTAAGTATCTTTTTGGTAGAGAATAACCCAAAAACAGTATGAATAGCAAATTCAGAAACACAGGAAGCGATAAGGTTCATTTAAACATTTCATTTTAATCATAGATGTGAATCTGTTTTCCTAAACAGATATGACTTTGAAAAAGTGCCACGCGTACCAAAAGTGCCATTTACAGAGTTACACCCAATATTTTTTTTACACGGTTGGTATTCTTCGATTTCCCAGTTAACCTGACCTTTCACAGCTTTTAAAATACCACCTGATTTTTCTTTGATTTTTTGTGATTTTTTTCATGGGGTTAACTCATAGATTTATTCACGCTGAAGGTCTTAATCGACTAAAACCCACCCGTGTAAAAAAAGAACTGGGTGTACATCAAAAAACAGAAAACCGAAATTCTCAGTTCCAGAATTACGAGGTGAAAAGTTAGAATGAGACGAAAGATAGGAAAAATAACACGGTATGTAGTGCCTCCCCGAATCACCTCAAACTTTATTGCTTAAATAGTAAAGTTAAGCGAACCAATCACATACTGAATTTGCACCAGTCCCCAGTCCCCCTCCGCCAATGGCGCCATTTCAAAAGGCTAGTAAGGGAACGTCCACAAATTACGTAGCGCTTAGAGGGGGGAGGGGGAGTGAAGTGTGACGAACCATACAAAAATTTCAGATGCTTCATACAAAAAGTAGAGAGGGGTCGAAAATACTCATTTTTTGCGTTACGTAATTAATGGATCTTCCCTAATGGTCGAAATAATAACACAGGAGTTAATTCAGTAAATCAGAAGAAAGCCATTTTTATCTCGAATCGATTGACCTAATCGTAGAATCGAAAAATAATTTATAAAAGAGTAAAATTGTAACTTTTATGCAAGGAGAAAACTGATCATGAGTTGAACTAAAATATACTGTGATTTGAACTTGTTATTGCCGCCAAATACTATTATTGTTCGTATTGCAAGCGCCCGGCGGAAATAATTTGTTAACATTTTGAATATAAAAAAACAATTTTCATATCGATAATTAGGGCGATTGACATTTCGAGTTACTAATCCAATGCAAGATGATGCACAGGTAACCAAATTTGCTTCCTTATTGATTTTTACAGTATTTCATACATGAACTTATAAAGAAAGTTATATAATTATTAGGTTTTTTCAAAGAGATTAATCATAATAGAGTAATTCTAAGATGTTTTCAGGTTTGCTGCAATAAAATGTTTCTATGCATAACTATAATAATTATAACTAGGGGTGGCGGAAGCCGCGTAATCCACGAAATTTGATATTAGCCGCGATATTTCAAATTTTAAAAATAGTTGGAGACGTAAAAAATATGGACTCCTTAGGAAAGTTTATCCTAAATAAGAGAATTAATCGATTGCCCCAATAAAAATGTTTGATGAGAAAAGTCAATTTGGCCTCAAAAAATATACAATTATTCGGAATGTGCGCGCCAAACTGCCACCGAACGCTGTTTGGGCTGTTAGTTTGAAGCACACAAAACTAACAACGCGAATCAATATCAGCTACACACGATACTCTGATTTGCGTGTACTTGCGGTTCAACTAAGTGCTTTTGACCAGTATTACAAAGAAAAAAAATAAATTAATAAACGCAACAATTTAAATAAATATGGAATCTACATCATCTACATTGTCTTTTTTAATTTTTTGTACCGAAATTAATTTACCGCGAAAGGGCCGCGAATTTTCAGATTTTCTGAATTGGCTATCCGCAAAATTTTGAAAATTTTGCCGCTAGTTTCCACCTCCCCTAATTATAACCAACGACAAGCCAAGCGCCTACATTTTGGTTCAAAACATGGTTGGATAGCCTACACTCACCAAATTCCACCACCACACCGCTCGCGTTCACTTCTCTTCCGTTCACTCCAACGCAAATTGAGTAGGTAGGAATAAACAAAGCTGGTCGACAGTTGTACGGCTCAAGGCAGCACATGTGACTGCCTCATGAGCTGTATCTCATGATATGTCGCATGTGAAACGGTAGCATGATGCACACTCTTCGTAGAATGCGATGCGTAAATCAATCGCATAGCACTCAGAATGCCATGTACGTGAGATGCGACGGAGAAAATTTCAGAGAGACCGTAAAAATCTCATCTCACCTACACGAACTAACTATGATCGTGCAACAAATTTTGATGTGGCTCACGATGCGCATTGTGCGCTCTGGAAGCCTGATACCCGGTCCGGTCTAGGAAATTTTTGGGTTGGAAATTTTCTCGACTTCCTTGGGCACAAACGTATTATCTTGTTAAATATCTTGGCTGTGCATATGCACAGCATATGTTTCGAAACCTTCTTTTGAACCTCCTACTAGGAGGTTGAGGGTTCGAGTCCCTCTAAGACACGTGGATTCTTTTTCGCAAATTTCATATCAATTTGTCCATTTCGAAACATATGCTGTGCAAGTGCATATGCACAGCCAAGATATTTAACAAAAAAATGGTTTTCGTATGGCCGAGTTGCCGAATAATATGCAATTAACCGTATTATCTTGTTAGTCTCATGATATACGAATGAAAAAATGGTAAATTTGCTCAGAAACCTCTCAGTCAGTGGCGTCGCATAGCCTCACCTGTGCACTGACCCAAAAAATGAAAATTATGATATTTTGACAGCTCAAATGGGAAATAAAATTATCAGACTCGTTTAAACTAATCAAAAACTAGTTATTGTATGCATTTCCATGGTTTTTCCATGAGGGGCAGCAGGGACTATGTCCAAGGGCTTGACGACCCCTCCCCATGGCCACTGCGAGTTAGGGGGCCTGCCTAGGATGTGGTGGGGCTTAACAGTGGGCTCTGTTGAACCTCTACAAAAAGCTGCATGTGTCTATAAGCAGGCCCTATCAAACCCAGTCCACACATAAACATATATGTATATGGTGTCGTAAAGGATGCTGAAGTGGAGGCGATTGAAGTACTTCTCCAATATGTATGTATATCGTCTCCAATTTAACATCTTGTATTGCACCATGTACGATTTTATGTTGACTCAAAGCGCACAAGCCCAATACGAGTGCCAACCGGCACATCAGGATTAATACCAGTGAAATCCTGATTATGGTATACTGGTCACGGCCAGCGACACACACACGCGCGCGGAAGTAATGCAAAATAAACGACATGTAAAATAAACGTAAATTAACATTCTTATTTAGCCTCAGATATAGATGAAATAAGTGTTGCTGAATGACATTGGCTTTCCGATTACTATCAATGTGGTTGAACAGCCGTGAATATTACTTTATTTTCAATTTTAATCCCGTTTTTTTTCTTACTTTCCTTACGTTAAAGAAATGATGACGCGGGCGCCTAATCCGAAATTTCAAATGAACAATCGCTCACTTTGAGCGATTGATTGTTTATTCTCGCGAAGAATGAATGATTGAACAAATTTAGGAAATGCTTATACTGTTGTGTAGACGTTGCATAGATCACATCACTTTCCATGGTGAATCCCGATCTATGTTACTGATAACCCCACCCAACTAACACTAATTCCTTCCCGTGGTAATTGTGGAGATGCAGAGGTATTCTTGGTCTCTAGTAGCAACAATAACCACACACTAACATTCCCTCCCTTCCCCAACTGACTGTAAGGACTTGGCCGGCGCCGTTATTGATCAACATTTGCGAGCTGCTGAAACGTGCACTTCGAGAATAGATGGTAAATCCCAACCACTGTTCACTTGGATCGTAGTGCAATTTGCACCAGTTCTGATCAATCACGGAGTAGCAACCATTGATATGTACAGTCAGTCTAAGCTAAGCTAAGCTAAGCATTTCCATGGTTTTTCCATGGAAAACTAGTTATTGTATGCATTTCCATGGCATGGTTTGGACATAAAACTCCCCCCCCAACAGACGAAATTTTTAGAAGAAAATTTTTTTAGTGGAAAAAAAATGTTCAGAAAGCCCCCCCCAGACCAATTTTCTGGCTACGCCACTGCTTCCGAGTATTTGTCTTTCACTTGCGTCTCAATTCCAGGCTTATGAGATGTTGTAAAATCTCCAAATTGTCCTGGAGTTTGAGTAAAATGGTCTATAGAAAGAACCCCTACAGTACGCTAGACTGGTGCTTTAAGGACATAGTTGGAAGAGTACCACGATGGCAGTCAATATGGCCCCGGACCTTCCACGGGTCAACCCCACACCTCCCGCACTCCTCTCCCACCAACATTCGGATGCATCGAACAGCATCGAATAAAAGTCTAATATTGAAATTACTAACCTGTTCACAGCATATTTATTCACTTCCTATGATAATGGACATGTTTATCCAAAGAGTCCTTTGTATTTCGGCTCGAATATTATCCTAAATCAGCAGTTTCGTGCCAATTTAAAAGCGGTTCGCGATTTGGTGGGTTTATCACTGCACTGCACTTCTTCTCAAAGGGCACGAAAAAAATCAAGTTTTTACTCACTTCTCTGCACATGAGCTGCCCGAAATGTTGATGGAATGCAAATTAAACATCACTTTTCGAAATCAGTCACTTGTTTACACCGAAAACTTAATATAAACTGCTATTTTTGCCCGAAAAAAACGATTAAAAACTGATCGCGGAGCGAATGTAAACACCGCGGTGCACCGGCACCGGCAGCAGCAAACTAATAAGTAGGGTGGATCAAAAAATAATGTTGCTTCGCCACGCTCAGTCGATTATGATTTATAAATTGGGTGTCATCCAATGGTTTGGGCTAGTTTGAATAGAGGCTTACCGTGCACAAGTCGTTTCAGGTTTGTATGAAAGTTGATATGCCGAGGATGAATTTAACATTATTCTGATTCTGGCACTCCGTCATTGGGCGCT